>NC_063369.1:13803027-13817163 GCF_021869965.1 Rhincodon typus | reverse complement strand
TGACCTATCCCCTTCCTAACTCCCTACCTACACTCACCTTTCCTGGCTCCATCCCCGCCTCTTCGACCTGTTTGTTTCCTCTCCACCTATCCTCTCCTCTATCCCTCTTCTATCCGCCTCCCACTCTCTCCCTATTTATTCCAAAACCCCCTTCCCCTCCCCCTTTTCTGATGAAGGGTCTAGGCCCGAAACGTCAGCCTCTCTGCTCCTATGATGCTGCTTGGCCTGCTGTGTTCATCCAGCACTGCACCTTGTTGTCTCGGATTCTCCAGCATCTGCAGTTCCTACTATCTCTGAATCATGCTACCCCTTGAGCCACACTCGACACCTCGCAAAATGGAGATGATGAGCGCATGGATCTGACTGACCAACGCAGGCAAGTCTGAGGACAACCGCTGCTTGTCCCTATTGCCTACCTGAAGAGTGGGGGAAACTAGTTTTGTCTGGTCCAGTCCTATAGAGAGTGGGCCTCATCCCTCAGGACTTTTTCTGTTAACACTTAAAATAGGCCTCAATGCTAAGAGAATGTTTCCATTGCCCAATTTGAACCTCTTCACCATCAAAGATTAGTTAAGAATTCTGAGGTTGTTGACTTGCGCGCTGAGCCGGCTTGTTTTCATTCAGACGTTTCGTCACCGTGCGAAGTAACATCATCAGTGGAGCCTCCGATGAAGCGCTTGTCCAAGTGTACTGATGTTAGCAAACTTACCACACTTCCCTACATCAGGAACATATCAGAACTGACAACAAGATTCCTACGACTACTAGGAATCATGGTAGCGCACAAGCCCATAGCCACTCAACGACAAACACTCACAAGGATTAAAGACCCCATTCCCACATCATGCAGAACCAACATGGCTTACAAAATACCACGCAACGACTGCCACAAACATTACATCGGACAGACAGGAAGGAAACTAACCGTCAGAATACATGAACATCAACTAGCAGCAAAACGGCACGACAAACTCTCCTTAATGTCGATACATTCGGACAATGAAGACCATCAGTTTAACTGGGACAAGGTAAACATAGTAGCCCAAGCCAAACATAAACACACATGGGAATTCCTAGAGGCATGGTTCTCGACCCATACTGCAATCAACAAACATATAGAATTGGACCCCATATACAAACCCGTACAGATCAAAACCAGAAATGACTCTACTCACCATAACAGACTGGACAGTATAAATTCCAAGTGGAGTAGAATATCACCGCTTCATCGGAGGCTCCACTGATGATGTTACCCAGCATGGTGATGAAACGTCTGAACAAAAACAAGCCAGCTCGATGAGCAAGTCAACAACCTGAGCTACAGATCTTTGCTAAAACTTTAAAAGTTAAGAATTCTGCTTATCTGTAGTAGCATGAGTTCTTATAACACGGTGACATTTCATAATCTAATCAATTCAATTATTCCATCGGGCCCTCACTTCCTTTAGACGTTGTCACAGTTGCCCTGACTGAATCCAACTTAGCCTGGGAGCTTAAGGATGTCCTTACAATGTGGTAACCTCAGTCCTTTTGCAGGCAACACAAAGCTGGGTGGGAGGGTGAGCTGTGAGGAGGATGCAGAGATGCTTCAGTGTGATTTGGACACGTTCAGTGAGTGGGCAAATGGCAGATGCTGCATATTGTGGATAAATGAGAGGTTATCCCCTTTCGTAGCGATAACAGGAAGGCATATTATTATCTGAATGTCGATAGATTGGGAAATGGGGAGACGCAACAGGACCTTGTAGCCCAGTCCCTGAAGGTAAGCGTGCAGGTGCAGCAGGCAGTAGGTAAATGGGATGTTGGCCTTCATAGCAAGAAGGTTCGAGTACAGGAGCAGGGGATGTCTTGCTGCAATTATACAGGGCTTTGGGGAGACCACACCTGGAGTGTTGTCTATAGTTTAAGTCTCCGTATCTGAGGGAGGATGTTCTGGTGATGGAGTGAGTGCAAAAAGATTCCTGGGATGGCAGGACCGATGCTGGAGGAGAGACTGGATCAGTTACCACAATATTCACTGGAGTTTGGAGGAATGAGGTGAGATCATAGAAATCCATAACGTTCTAACAGGACTAGACAGGGTAAGCATGTTCCCGATGATCAGGGAGTCCAGAACCAGGGGTCACTCTCTAAGGGGATAGGGTAGGCTATTTCAGACTGAGATAAGGAGAAATATCTTCACCAGGAGAGTGGGGACCCTGTGGAATTCTCTGCCACAGAAAGCGGTTGAGGCCAAAATATTGAATCTTTTCAAGAAGGTGTTCGAAAAAGGGTTAAAGGATCAAAGTGTATGGGGGGAGAAAGCAGGAGCAGGGGTCTGAGTTGGATGATCAGCCATGATCATATTGAATGACAGAGCAGGCTAGAAGGGATGAAGGGCCTGCTCCTATTTTCTATGTTTCTGTTCTAACTACAGAAAGTCACATATGTACGCTTACACTGTCTCCAGTACTTTAGAAAGGGGGGCTATGATTGAAATCCACTGCACTTAAGGCTTCCCATGTCAGTGATAATCTATTTTTGATGTGTCTCTACCTTAAAGAATCTACAATACCTGTGAGGTGCAAATTAATATTAGTGATGGGTCATTAGTGACAGTAATACCACTCAGTTTAAATGGTTTAAAGTCTCGATCAAAATGGCAAAGAGAGAAATATTGTCCCCCTGACCATGATTGGCTTCATTCACTTGACAGGTAGCTTGAGTTGGGAAATCTCCACAGATCTTTCTCTAAGGATTGTGCCCCTTCAAGTGCAAGTCTCGCTCTGGAAGGAGACCAGGGAAGAATGGAATCTCCACAGTGCAGAAAGCAGGCCATTCTGCTCATCTAGTCCACACTGACCCTCTGAAGAGCATCCTGCCCTGCCCTATTCCTGTAACCCTGCATTTCCCATGGCTAACCCCCCTTGCTGGCACATCCCTGGGCACTATGGGTAATTTAGCATGGCCAACCCACCCTAACCTGCACATCTTTAGACTCTGGTAGGAAACCAGAGCACCCAGAGGAAACCCACTCGGACACTGGGAGAACAGGCAAACTCCGCAAAGACAGTTGCCCGAGGGTGGAATTGAACCCGGGTCCCTGACGCTGTGAGGCAGCAGTGCTAACCACTGAGCCACCGTGCTGCCCACAGACAGTCAGGCTCAATAAAGTTTTTGAAATCACAAGGAGGTTGCACACAGGGAGAAACAGCTCCCACCTGAAAAGGGCACAGAAGCAGAGGGCACAGATTTAGCACGGCTTGTGTAAGGAACAAACCTGAGGTGAGTGAGAAAGCTTTCTCATGCAGCGAGTGGTTCGGTTCTGGAGCACGCTGTCTGGATGTGTGGAGCAGGTATATTCAGTCGAGGGGTTCAGGAGGGTGTTGGATGGGCAGGATGGCACAGAAATTGGCAGAAGAGTGCCACCAGGTCATAATGTTCATTCGAAGGGCCAGTACAGACACAGTGAGCCAAACGATAAAAAATCTTTGTTTCTGAGTCAGGCCTAACTGCCGCCAAACCATATCAAGAGTTCCCAGGGGGCAGCCAAATGCCAAAACAGCTTGGTTGAAGGGCCCACATGAGTTACCAGGGACTTTATCCCGGTTGTCTGTTGGTTTGTTTCTGGGAGAGAGATTGGTGAACATTGCAGGAGGTCAGTCAAACAGCAACTCAATACGCAAATTCAGTCGTCACTAACTATGCACAAGTCACCAGCCTCAGTGCTGGCCTGAGGCAGCCAGAGAGAATCAGCTCCTGCTAGTTATATGACCTTGCAATCATACCCCAATGATAAGATTTTAACAAATCTTTCCATGGGATATAGATAGCTGGCCCAGTGTTGGTTGCTGCTACCAACTTGCCTCTTGACCTGAGTGGCTCACTGTGCCATTTTAGAGGTCAGTTATTGCTGGGGGTCTGGTGTCACATATAGACCAAAGTTCCATCCCCTAAAGGACATGTTTTCACCTGATAGTCAATGTGGTCACAGAGTCATAGAGCCATACGGCACAGAAAGAGACCCTTCGGTCCAACTCATCCATGCTGACCAAATATCCTTAATTAATCTAGTCCCCTGTGCCAGCATTTGGCCAATATACCTCTAAACCCTTCCTGTTCATGTACCCATCAAGATGCCTTTTAAATGTTGTAATTGTATCAGCTTCCACCACTTCCTCTGGCAGCTCATTCCATACACACACCACCCTCTGCATGAAAAAGTTGCCCCTTAGGTCCCTTTTAAATCTTTTCCCTCTCATCTTAAACCTATGCCCACTACTTTTGGACTCCCGTATGCTGGGGAAAAAAGGACAATGGCTATTTACCTTATCTATGCCCCTCATGATTTTATAAACCTCTATAAGGTCACCCCTCAGCCTCTGACGCTCCAGTGAAAATAACCCCAGCCTATTCAGCCTGTCCCTATAGCTCAAACCCTCCAACCCTGGCAACATCCTCGTAAATCTTTTCTGAACCCTTTCAAGTCTCACAACATCTTTCCTACAGCAGGGAGACCAGAATTGAATGCAGTATTCCAAAAGTGGCCTCATTAACATTCTGACATCCAAATTCTATCTTCTAATTCCAGTTCTTTTTTTAAATTGAACTGAAATTTCCCCATCTACTGATTTGAACCCGTGTCTTGTAACCTGGAGCTTGGGTTTCTAATATGTAATCTTTATCAATTTCATCTGATGAGAAACATTCGTACACACAATGAGAGGAAGTAGCAATATCACATCTATGTTTAGACAGGTTAAAAGCAGACTACAGGGACAGTATAAAACCACAAGATGTAACTCTCTCACTTCCTCCTCAATCAGCTTCCAAGAAGCATGTGCCTTGTGATAGCACCTTAATCACTGGTTCCCTCAGAAGCTTTGGGAATCCAATCGCTCTTCATTTACAAACACAAACCTCATGATAAACATGGAGCATGAGTCAAGATTCAGGGGCAGCACGTAGCTACATCCATTCCTTGCACTGGGTTGTATCCAGAGTTGAGAAGGTTGGCTGATGAGGAGAGATTGAGTAGCCTGGGACTAGACTCATTGGAATTTAGAAGAATGAGGGAGGATCTTATAGAAACATATAAAATTATGGAGGGATTCGATAAGATAGAAGCAGGGAGGCTGTTCCCACTGGAGGGTGAAACTATTACGAGGGGGCATCGCCTCAAAATAAGGGGGGAGCAGATTTAGGACTGAGTTGAGGAGGATCTTCTTCACTCAAAGGGTTGTGTGAATCTGTGGAATTCCCTGCCCAGTGAAGCAGTTGAGGCTGTTTCATTAAATCTTAAGATGAAGATAGATAGATTTTTGAACAGTAAAGGAATTAAGGGTTATGGTGAGCTGGTGGGTAAGTGGGCCGGATTCCATGAAAGGATCAGCCATGATCTTATTGAATGGCGGAGCAGGCTCGAGGGACCACAAGGCCCACTCCTGCTCCTGGTCCTTATGGTCTTATGCTCCTTGGATCAACTCCATCAGATCATTGCTGACCTGCACTTCTGAATTGTAACTACTCTGTGCTTCCTCTGTGTCCCTCAGCCAACAAACACCCACCAGTCTCAGTCTTGGCAAAGTCGAGAAACGTCAAGCACTTGAAATGTCAAGGCAATGGGCCAAGAGATGGAAAGTGGGATCAATGTAAATAGGTCGCTGCAGACTCGATGGGCTGAAGGGTCTCTTCTGTCCTTTATGACTCTTTGTCCAAATATTCATTGCCTGGTACGACAGCGAGTTCCAGGAGGACCAGCATTCTGAAAAGTGCTTCCTGATTTCAGTGCTAAATGAATGTTGACATTGCCGTCCTTAGATCAGGATTCCTCAGCACAGGGTTCCTTCATATCTAACAGAATGGATTCTTTTTAGTGTTGGAAACACTTTCACTCTGAGCATGCACCAATTCCCAAAATGTATGTCACCTGCTCTCACAACTTAGAGAGCCAAGGCCAGCTCAAGAGACTGAGTGGGACACGTATTCACCAGGAATTCTGCAATCCATGGTTGTTTAGGTCTGAATGGCTTCCCAATGGCTATTTTCCCACACTCTTCTTCCCTGTATGGTGTCTCACAATTTAGTTTTAATTCTTCTTCAATTTTTAAAAATTTAATCTTTTGAAATATTTTAATTTAGATGTAGTTTGCAAAACTCCTTCCCTTCCTCGCTGAGGAGAGGCGATGGCCTAGTGGTGTTAGAAAAAGCCTAATTAGTCTGGTTTGTTTACTTGGCCTTATCACAAGAAAAAACCTCACTTCTGGATTTGGGTGATTTGTACTTGGGGTCACATTTGGCCTCTGGTGAGATCCAATTTTTTTTAATTCATTCATGGGATGAGTGCATCACTGGCTAGAACAGCATTTATTGCCCATCTCTAATTGCCTAGAGGGCAGTTAAAAATCAACCACATTGCTGTGGGTCTGGAGTCACATGTAGGCCAGACCAGGTAAGGATGGCAGTTTCCTTCCCTAAAGGACGTTAGCAAACCAGATGGGTTTTTTTATCCCCAACAGTCGGCAAGGATTCATGGTCGCCAGTTGATTCTTAATTCCAGGCATGTTTTGAATTGAATTGCAATGTTAGCATTTGAACCCACGTACCCAGAACATTAGTTATAACACAGCAGGCCAGGCAGCATCAGAGGAGCAGGAAAGTTTCTGAAGAAGGGTCCCAACCTGAAACGTCAACTTTCCCGCTCCTCTGACGCTGCCTGGCCTGCTGTGTTCCTCCAGCTCCACACTGTATTATCTCAGACTCCAGCATCAGCAGTTCTTACTATCTCCCCAGAACGTTAGCTGAGTTTCTGGATTAATGGCCCAGCGATATTATTTTTATATTCTTTCACGGGATGAGGGCATGGCTAACCAGGCAACATCTATTGCCCATCCCTAATTGCCCAGAGGAAAGTTAAGAGTCAATCACATTGCGGTGGGTCTGGAGTCACATGTAGGCCAGACCAGGTAAGGATGGCAGTTTCCTTCCCTAAAGGACATTAGTGAACCAGATGCAATTTTCCCCTGACAATTGACAATGGGTTCATGGTCATTAATTAGATTCTTATTTCCAGATTTTTTTTTAATTCAAATTCCACCATTCTGCCATGGCAGGATTCAAACCCGGGTCCCCAGAATGTTATCTGGGTCTCTGGATTAACAATCTAGCAATAATACCACTAGGCCATTGCTTCCCCCTTCATCAATCAATCCAATATGAAATCAATGTACCTCTGGTGGAAAAATAGACAGTGTGGGCAATAGGAGGGACTGAAAGGGGAAAAATACACAGTATGTACTTTCTGTAATCTCAAAGTATACACTGGCGCTAGGAAGTGTGAACATGTAATGGGTATGACTGGACAGTACAATGATGTGTAATAGCTCAAATATGTTTGGATAATGTATTCATGTTTACTAACTTAGAATATGAATATGCAAAAATTAGATAGGTAGATATTGTAGGACTGAGCAAAAATCCCCATATTCTGAAACACTGGACCAAAATTCTGAACTTTGCAAATGACTTTTTAAAGTTAAAAAAAGGCTCAAAAACAGAAGTTTCTGGAAAAGCTCAGCAGGTCTGGCAGCATCTGTGAAGAAAAAAAAATCAGAATTAACGTTTCAGGTCCGGTGACCCTTCCTCAGAACAGAAGGTTTTGACGAAGTGTCCCTGAACCCGAAATGTTAACTCTGATATTTTCCTCACAGATGCTGCCAGACCTGCTGAGCTTTTCCAGCAGCTTTTGTTTTTGTTCCTTATTTACAGCATCCACAGTTCTTTCAGATTTTAAAAACAAAAAGGCAGCTGGGCCATGCTGTGGGAAAGTACACAGACACAGAGCCAGCTGCCTGGAACCATGGTACAGCCCAAAAATCCAATACACACCTCAACTATAAAAGAACAATTATCCAGACCTCAGAAACCAACTTTAACCCAGACATTATGGAGCCTTCACAGATACCAAAACATTCAACTTCAATTAATATTCATTCGCAGAAATACCAAACGTTCCACTCAATCAAAATACATTTGCACCTACTCTGAACTGTCAGGAAGGCAATTACTTCAAAGAGAACAGCAGTAACACAGTGGAAAGTGCAGATTTGGCACAAAAATAAGACACTTGCAATTAGTATAAATGCAGGCCCCCGACCTCACCTGAGTGCTGTCTCTCCAAGAGCTATCTGCACAGCTACCTCTAGAAGAGGGATCCGAGAGAACAATCTGCCCCGATAGTTATCCCTGCAGCTACCACCAGGAGAGGGACCCAAAAGAGAGCGATCTTAGCCAAGAGTTATTCCTGCAGCTACCACCAGGAGAAGGACCTCCAGAGAGCTACTGCCCTGAGAGCGATCCCTATAGCCATCTCCAACTAATGGCAACTGACCACGACCTGCAGACTGGACAACCAATGACCACCGAATACCACCAACCCAAGCGTTACTACAAGGCCTCAGATGCATCCTGAGGCTCACAAAAACCACCATGAAGTTAAAAAAAACCAGAGTACTCGCCCAATAAATCCAAACCTCGTCTTACAGCACCAACGAACTCAACCCAAGGCCTACACCGTCCAAAGACCTTCATCAAAGCACCGGCTACGGCAAGCGGGAATGGTCAGTGTTAATTCAAATCAAATAAGTGGTGAGCTTATATTCCTGAGATCCCAAAGTATCCAACCTAGCTCGCAGGGAGGGGAAGGTGGGTGGTGACAGTGCAGGGAACCCCAAGGTTAGGAAGCCTGATTAAATTAAAACTGTTTAGCCTCTAATAGTATTTGACCTGCGCTTAATTTAATAGTGCATTTAACTACTATCCTCTGTATAATTGATTGTGTCAATTTCATTGTTTTGTATTTGCCTTTTATTTCTTGTAATATACATACCCTTTTGTATTTAATAAACGCAGAGATTCTTTTGCCCCTGAAACGCCTATCTACTGCCTTCTTCATTTCACGTTCCCTAAATAAACCCAGTGTCAGAACCAGCAATTGGGAGAATGATTCAAACCACCAAAAATCAGCAAATTACTAATTGCAAACCAGGAGCCCTACAATACAGACAGATAGATAGACAGACAGATAGATAGATGGACAGATAGAAATTTATTGTTATTTATATTTGTGAAAGCCCAGTAAAATGTGGAAAAGTGTAAAATAAAAGTATAAATGTGTATTGGATAGAGCTAGGAGTGATTTTCCTTGATCCCTGTAAAGTGTCTCATGATTTTGAATTTCATTTCAATCTTTTAATTAATTTCTTAAAATTAATTTTTGTATTTAGATTTAGTTTTCAAACCTTTATTGATTGGAACCTATTATTTGTAGGAACAGTCAATACCTGTGAAAACAGGATAAAAAAACATTTGTTGTGGCAATGAAGATTTGAGTGGTATGCCATTTTTGGATATTGACATCTCCCAATAATGCAGGAATAAATGCTTTCACAAAGAAACCTGGGTTTCATCCAGTCTAAGAAGGAATAAAGAGTTAAATTCACCCTTTCAGTCTGGCATTCAGACCTTATATGTATAAATAACCTGACCAACTTAGCACTTTTGGTTCCATTTTACTCCCAGGGATATTTCTGTCATTTCTCCTGAGCTTTTTGACATCTCTAATTTGCAGTTTTCCATGGGGTGTGGGTATCACTAGATGGGCCAACATTTATTGCCCATCCTTAATTCCCCTTTGATTTGAATCGTTTATTCATTGTCAGTTTATCTCGGGAGATACAGTGAAAAGTTGTTTTGTTGCCACAATCTGACGCCATTTTGAAACACAGGACAAATCAAAGAAAGTGCATGGACATCATCGTCGTCAGCCGGGGTCCCAAACATGGCTCCAGGACTTCTGCTGGGTGCCTGCTCCGGACCTACTGCAGACAGGAGTCCCCTGCTCTGGGCACCAACACCACCACAGTCAATGACCCATGGCCAGCAAAAGAGCCCAGGCTCTGGGCCTACCACAACCAGGAGTCCCCCACTCCACCATCGCTGCAGCTGACAACCCGACACCACTCCAGGAGACCCCAGGAGCCTACAAATCCAGGAGACCCTGCTGACTCCTCTCCAGCCTCGCCACAAAGCCAGGAAGAGAAGAAAAAAGAAAAGTAGACGAAAAGTAGAGGGAGAGAAAAAGGATATGGCTGGCCTGGACTGGGTAAGCTCAGCCCAAACCAGCACTTCGCTCGCCTGGAGGAACCCAGGCTCGGCTGGAGCCATGTCCGGCACGTCCTGATGTTGCCATCGCCAGAGATCTCCTCCTTCAACCACCACTCTCCAGGCTTTGAAGAAAAGAAAAACAAAGAAATAAAAATGAAAGAGCAAAAGTAAAAAGAAGAAAATAAAGCAGGCAGCGGCAGTCGAGTCCTAGGTTCAGCCCCGGCTACTCCACCGCCATCTTGATCCACCCGGTCAGTCAGTGAATGGCTTATTCTTTTATTCATTAATGGGCTGAGGGTGTCACTGGTGGGGCCAGCATTTACTGCCCATCCCTAATTGCCCAGAGGGCAGTTGAGAGTCAACCACATTGCTATGGGCCTGGAGTCTCATGTAGGCCAGACCAGGTAAGCATGGCAGTTTCCTTCCCTAAAGGCCATTAGTGAACCAGATGGATTTTTCCAACAATCAACAATGGATTCAGGGTCATCATCAGATTCTTAATTCCAGATATTTTATTGAATTCAAATTCCACCATCTGTCTTGGTGGGATTTGAACCCGGTTCCCCGGGTCTCTGGATTAACAATCTAGCAATATACCACTAGGCCCATTGCCTCTCCAAAGGCCTTGTTGAAGCTAGGCCTAGCTGGCCTAGGCTATAACCATTTCAGAGAACAGTTAAGAGTCAATCACACGGCTGAGGGGGTCAGGAGTCATATGTACGCCAACAGATTTCCTTCCCTAAACGGGATTAGGTTTTGCAACAATCATAATTAGATTAATTTACTTCATTCCATTGTCTCTGAACTGAAGGTTCACCATCTGCTAGAGAATGGTTTGAACTCATGCCTTCTGAGTATTAGCCTGGGTTCTGGATTTCTAAACCATCGACATTACCACTGTCTCTCACCTTCAGATACAATCACTGACTCAAGAGAAATCATTTGGATCTGTTTTTAAAGATTCAATATGTGGGCTAATCATTCCCCATTAGAATAGATATGTTCTGGAGAAATAGAAGACGATTAACCCTTTAGTGTGGGTTCAGATCCCAAGGAGTTTCATTCAAGATATTTTCAAACCAGACTGCTCAGAGATGTTATTGCACATCTCTGGAGTAGGTGGGACTTGAATCCAGGCCTCCTGGCTCAGAGGTAGTGGTATTATCACTGCCACCACATAGTGTTTCACCCAACAACACTGATCATGATAAACCATTAGCTGTGTGTATCTCTACGTGGAACTGCTCCAGTTCCAACCTTCTAGCAGAGCTCTGTCACATGACGACTGTGGTCACAGTTACAGCAAACAGATGGAGGTGATGGCCTAGTGGTATTATTGCTGGACTGTTAACCCACTGACTCAGATAATGTTCTGGGGACTCAGGTTCAAATTCAACCACGGCTGATGGTGGAATTTGAGTTCAATAAAAATGTGGAATGAATGAGCCTAATGATGATCATGAATCTGTTGTTGATTCTTGGTAGGGAGGGGAACCCACCTGGTTTACTAATGTCCTTTAGGGATGGAAACTGCCATCCTTACCTGGTCTAGCCTACATGTGACTCCAGACCCACAACAATGCGGTTGACTCTTAACCCTGATGGGTAATAAATGCTGACCTAGATAGTAACACCCTCATCCTGTGAATGAATAAAGGGGGAAAAATAAACCTCAGAAGCCAATCTGTACATTCATTGAACCTCAATCGCTACGTTTAACATGAGAATCTGGGTGTCCGTTCCAATCTCTGGAGCAGAGACCCAGCTCCCATCACAGAGAAAGTCTGGGACAGACCAGACACAGGGCACTTCCATGGAGCATCCAGAGAGCAGGGACACAGTCACCGGCTTTGGTGGAAGAAAGACAAATAGAGAGTCTGTTGCAGTGGCGATGGTGTTGTGGTCTATTCATTGTGGCAGTGATCTGGTGGGTCCTGTGGAGTGGCGGTACGCTTCGGTGGCGTGCTGGGCGCGGTCTAGGATTCCAATGTTCCAGTGTGTTGGTCTGATTCAGTGGCAGCTTCAATGGCATGGTGGGCTCGGCCTGGGATTCCAACGACGGCTTCAATGTCGGTTTTCTGTATCTGTGATTCTTGTCTTTTCCTCCACCTTGGGAACCCATGAGCCCTGATTTGAACAAAGGTGGACCTTGTCTCAATTTTTAAAAATATTTTATTTCTGTTATTAATATAGGCGCCATGGTATGGCAACTTAAACGCTTTTCGCTTCTAATTTTTGTAAAGTTGAAGATGAGGGGGAGAGACAGCTACAAGGAGAGCATAGGGCTCATGTAAAGACTTTTGGATAATGTCCGATGAAGTCTTATGAATAACCTTCTGGCCTTTAAGTTCACAAATTGTGGGGTCAAAGGCAAGTTAGTTTTAGTTCATGCAAAGGATGACGGTGTCACTGACTGGACCAGCATTCATTACCCATCCCGAATTGCCCAGAGGGTAGTAAAGAGTCAACCACATTGCTGTGGTTCTGGAGTCACATGTAGGCCAGACCAGGTAAGGATGGCAGTTTCCTTCCCTAAAGAACATGAGTGAACCTGATGAGTTTTCCCACAAACAATTCATTGTTATTGTTTAGACTCTTAATTCCAGATATTTCACGGAATTCAAGTCCCATCATGGCAGGATTCCAACTCAGGTTCCCGGAACGTTACCGGGGTCTCTGGAGTAACAGTCCACCGATAACACCACTAGGTCATCTCCTCCCCTGACTGTCTTAGTCCAAACATCTTCGCCCAAAATCAAGGCTAATGGTCCCGCTTAGGGAATGCTGGACTGTCCAACTGGTGGGACGTACGTCCTTCTCAGGTCGAACCTAAAGCTTGCAAGCTTTCTTTTCTTTCAGTGTGACGATCTCCTTGAGGGACATCTATTTTTCGATCACCCTCCCACGTTCAATCATAACCACATTGCCATGTTTTCATGAGAAGCAAATACAAATCAGGAATCGTCAATTGTCTGACATGGAGATTCCAAAGAGTCAGATCCAACATGATGGAGCAAATGGCCTTCCCTACAGCAAATGCCAATCAAAGCTCCATCGCAGGGGGTTGCTTTAGGTCAACCAGGGCATTGTGGCATTGGACTTGCTGTCTCAAAGATTTGTTTCAGTTTTCAGTCTCTCGTGCTGACTGGGTAAGAGTGGCAGACAGAAATAATCTTTCGAACAAGTGTAGAGAATACTATAAGGTTGAAGTTTCAGCTTGAATCATGTGTTAATTATGTGGTTTCTCCTAACCATAGAGTTGCCTCTTATAGACTGGGGGGTTTTCAGTGACTCAATATAGATCCATTGAAGTCAATCAGCTGAGACGAAAGAGAGAAATGCATGGAGTTTCACTCTGTGTTGCTGCGGTTTAATGTCCTTCTGTAGAAAGGTGAGCTTCCAAATGTGTAACAACAACACGGAAACAATGAAGAAATGAAGAGCAAATAAGGACCAATAATATTTAATTTAAAAAAACAGTCTTCTTGCCATCACAATATTTCACTCTTGAGATATGACATGGTTGTAGAGTAGGAAACACTGCCATCAATTTGCCCAAAGCACGCTGTCGACAAGCTACATGGTGGGAATGACCAAACATTCTGCTGCAGTGATGGGTGAATTTTGGGATAAATATTGGTTGGACGCCAGGAAGAATTACCCTGCTGTTTCTCACAATAACGTTAATGGTTTTCTTACATCTTCCTGAGAAGGCAGATGGAGACTCGGTTTGAAATCTCATCCAAAGAATAACCCCTACAAAAATACAACTCTCCCTCAGCACTGACCCTCCGACAGTACGGCACTCCCTCAGCACTGACTCTCCGACAGTGCCCGCTCCCTCAGCACTGACCCTCCGACAGTGCGGTGCTCCCTCAGCACTGACCCTCCGACAATGCGGCACTCCCTCAGTACTGACCCTCTGACAGTGCGGCACTCCCTCAGTACTGACCCTCCGACAGTGCGGCGCTCCCTCAGCACTGACCCTCCGAC
>NC_063369.1:13755243-13803017 GCF_021869965.1 Rhincodon typus | reverse complement strand
ACTGACCCTCCGACAGTGCGGCGCTCCCTCAGCACTGACCCTCCGACAGTGCGGCGCTCCCTCAGCACTGACCCTCCGACAATGCGGCACTCCCTCAGCACTGACCCTCCGACAGTGCAGCACTCCCTCAGTACCACAGAGCGTTGTCAGTACAGATTTGATTTAATGTCTTCAAGAAGCAACTAACCTCAGCCAGTCCTATTGATATCTCTTCAAATGAGATTGGTCCTGACCAAACAGCCAAGCATTTCTTAAAAGAGCAATGCTCTTAAGGTGGTAACTCCTTTATCCACAAAGCATTATTTCTACTTTTTCTTCCAAACATCTGGATTTCTTCTCTGTGTGGTGGGTTCAGATCCGAACCACGATGTGGTATAAAGCTGCTAAGGGGAGAGCAACCTATTGTTCAGCGTTGTCTACATACGACGAGAATCACTGGTGACTGACAGTGCTGTGTTAATTGCCACTAGTCCTTCAATCTGTGCCAGTCTAAGGGGCTCTTCAGTAGCCTGTGGTGAAGGATGGGCTATGAATGTGTTCCCATCAGAATTGGCACAGCAAGATGCAGTTTATTCCATTACAGTAACCATAGGTAGGATATGTTTTAATGTTTGCATGGGCTGTCACTGGCTGGTCCAGCCCTTATTGTCTGTGTCTAGTTGCCCCTTGAAAAACTACCTTCTTGAACCGCTGTGATCCATGTGCTGGAGATAGTATTTCGAGATTTTTTTTTACTATTTGCATAAAGAATGTGGGTGTTGCAAGCTCGGTGAAAGTTGAAGGAAGGATGTAAATGCATCGTTTAATTCACAGAAGGTTTGCAAGCCCCAGTTATTTTATGCTGGCTCAGTGACTAGCCCTGCTTCCTCACAGCGCCAGGAACCCGGTTCGATTCCACCCTCAGGTGACTGTCTGTGTGGAGTTTGCACATTCTCCCCGTGTCTGTGTAGGTTTCCTCTGGGTGCTCTGGTTTCCTCGCACGGTCCAAAGATATGCAGGTTAGGGTGGATTGGCCATGCTAAATTGTCCAGAGATGTGTAGGTTAGATAGATTAGTTATGGGAAATGAAGGGTTACAGGGGTTGGGTAGGGGAGTGGGTCTGGGTAGGATGATCTTCAGAGGGTCAGTTGGGCTGAATGGCCTGTTTCCACACTGTAGGGATTCTATGGTTCTTAGTTTCCCTTGTCTACATGGAATGCATAAGTTGCTTCATCGTGAAATTCTCGATAGCCCAGGTGAGCTCAGAAGATCAAGAGAAGACTTTTTGAAGAGTATAAGGCCTGGAGGGATACAAACAAGGTAGATGTGGAGAGGACGGTTCCTTTTATGAGAGAATCCAGAACTAAAGATCAGTGTTTGAAAATCACGGGCAGCCAGCTTAAAACAGTGATGAAGCTTTCAATTTTCCCTCGGAGGGTTGCGAAACTTGGATCCCTCTCCCTGAAAAGGAGGAGGTCCTTGAATATTTTTAAGGCAGAGAAAGATGGATTCTTGTTAAGCGAAGGTTCAAAGGTCACTGGAAGTATGGGGGCACGTGGCTTTGAGGTTACAATTAGTTCAGCCATGAATGTATTGAAGGGCGATGTGTGGCCTCATTCTGTTTCTGGTTCATGCCTCCATATCTGTTGCCCATCCCTAAATTCCCAATGAGACTATGCCCGGTCATTCCAGACTCTCTAACCATGGGAAAATGTCTCTCAGCATCGTCCCTGTAATGCCCTCATTGAATCTTATATAGTTCAATATAATCTCTGAAATAAATTCACACAGTCCCATATCCCGTCACCAGGTTGCCCTTTATTTACGTGTGGAGGGTCCTTGACACTGACCCAGCTCCCTCAGAGCCAGCTCTCAGAGTGAACAGAACCCCCGACCCTCCTGTTTATATCTATCAGCCAGGGCTCCCTGATTGGACCAGGTTAACAGCCCCAATCAGGGAACTCAGATTCCATGGGTTCACCCAGCTGACTTCATTCCAGTCGCCTCTCGTTCAGTGAAATTCCACGGCCCTGCTGGAATACAGAGAATCCCAGCGGCTGGAAACATGTGGTTTAGTGACAAAGGCTGAAGGGGGAAGAGGAGAAAAATAAACTCATTGATTGGAGATAAAGGAAACAAGTAAAACATTAAGCGATACATAAGGAAGTTGCAAGATGATCTACAGCAAGATAAAAGTTCTCTGAGTATCACCGCATTTATAGCACCTCTGCACAAGGCTAAAGATCTCTCTTTATCCATTCAAAGTGATATGGGCATCAGTGGCTGGACCAGCATTTATTGCTTATCCCTAATTGCCCAGAGGGTAGTTAAAAGTCAACCTGGAGTCACATGGAGGCCTGATCAGGTGAGGATATTTGTGAATGAGAGTCATAAGTCATGCAGCAGAGAAACAGGCCTTTCGGCCCAATCTGTCTATGCCGACCAGATTTCCTAAACTCCTCTAGTCCCATTTGCCAGCATTTGGCCCATATCCATGTAAACCCTTCCTGTTCCTTTACCCATCCAGATTCCTTTTAAATGTTGTAATTGTACCAGCCTCCACCATTTCCTCTGGTAGCTCATTCCATACACGCACCACCCTCTGTGTGAAAAAGTTGCCCCTTAATTCCCTTTTAAATCTTTCCCCTCTCACCTTTAACCTAATGCCTTCCAGGTTTGGACCACCCCAGCCTGGGAAAAACACCTTGGCTCTTCACCTTACCCTTGCCCCTCATGATTTTATAATGTTGTAGGAGGTGGATAGATTTTTGAGGACTAAAGGGATAATGAGGGCCAGTGGAGTCAAGGTAGATGTTCAGACATGTCCTAAGGCACTGTAGAGATGCTATTTTTATTCCCTGACAATTGAGAACAGTTTCAAGATCATCATTAGACTCCCGCTTCTGGATTTTTGTTGAATTCAAATTCCAGCATCTGCCATGGTGGGATTCGGACCTGGGTCCCCAGGATGTAACGTGGATGGATCTCCACGTTAATAATCTATAGCGATAATAGCAGCAGTCCATCATCGCCCAAAAGTGCACAAAGATGATTAAATCTAGGAAAACAGGAACATCATTCAACCCAATGTCAGTCATATACAGATCTGCAAAACAGTGGGAGTGGCAGGATTGTCCACTACAATCATAGAATCCTTACAGCATGGAAGCAGGCTATTTGGCATGTTCAGTCCAAAATAAAACCTGAGACTGTGGTTGCTCATCTGTGCAGTTTATTATCAAACTTCTGCTGAATTTTACGTGAATTAACTGCCTATTATACCATGTGCTACTGATGGTATCTTCAAAAGAAGCCTCCTCAAGCACAGATGAAGATGAAGACCCGTAGTGAATTAGCATAATATGTGGCACAAGGGTTTAGCTTTCAGAAGGCTTGTATTCATGGTTTGCTGCCTGTACCATGAAAACACACAGGCCATTATTTAATTCAGTAGTTGCAACACTTACAAAGAGACACTGGATCGCTAAGATGCTCTTCCTCTTTCATAGATCAGGACACAACAAGAGAATGGAAAATTTCAAAGAGCTACAGTAACTTATGATTTCTAACCAACCTGTTCAGAGATGTTATTACACACCTCTGGGGCAGGTGGGACTTGAACCCAAGCCTCCTGGTCCAGAGGCACTATTTTGGTACTACAAGAGCCCAATTTATGCTACAGGAGGATAGAGCATTGGTTGGACAATCACAATTAGCTGGCCAATCAACCAGCAGTTGATTGGTTGATGTGTTGCCATGGAGAATGCCACAGAGAGTTATTGCCCCAGGGGCATTTGTTCAATTGAAAGAGTTAAAATACCTGGATACATTTTCACTTTACCTGCGAAGGAGGTCATAAAAACAGAAAATAGAAGCAGGAACACTTAGCCTATTGTAAGTAAAGCAGTATAAAAGTGTTATGTTATTCATTAACAGGGACTGTCTCAGGCAATCCACTGCAACTACTTACATCATACAGTCATACAATCATACAGCTCAGAAACAGAGCCTTCAGCCCAAACAGTCCTGCTAACCATAATCCCAAAGTTCTGAGGAGAGGTCACTGGACCCGAAACGTTAACTCTGATTGTTTCTTCACTGCCAGACCTGCTGAGTTTTTCCAGCAACTTCTGTTTTCGTTCCTGATTTACAGCATCTGCAGTTCTTTGGTTTTTATTTAGTTCCACCTGCCTGCGCTTGGCCCATATCCCTCCAAATATCTCTTATTCAATTACGTATCTAAATGCCTTTTAAACGTTGTAACTGTACCCGCATCCACCACTTCCTCAGGAAGTTCATTCCACGCACAAAGGACCCTCTGTGTAGAAACGTTTCCCCTCATGTCTTTTTTAAATCATTCTCCTCTCACCTTAAAAAAATGCCCCCAGTCTTGAAATCTCCCACCCTTGAGAAAATGCACCTGCCATTCACTTTATAAGGTCACCCCTCAACCTCCTAAGTTCCAGTGAAAAAAGTCACAGCCTTTCCCCAAAATGCAAAGCCTCCATTTCCGGCAACCTCCTGGTAAATCTTTTCTGAACCCTCTCCAATTTAATAATAGCCTTCCTATAACAGGGAGACCAGAACTGGACACAGTGCTCCAGAAGAGGCCTCACCAATGTCCTGTACAACCTCAACACGACCCAGCAACTCCTATACTCAAAGATCTGAGCAATGAAGGCGAGCGTGTTAAACATCTGCTTAACCACCCTGTCTACATGTGACACAAATTTTAAAGAATTCTGTAACTAAACACCTAGGTCTCTCTGTTCTAAAATGCTACCTAAGGACCTACTTTTAAGTGTTTAAAGTTCTGCTCTTGTTTGTTTTACCAAAATGGAATACCTTCATTTATCCAAATTAAACTCTATTTGCCACTCCTTAACCCATTGACCCAATTGATCAAGATCTCTTTGTAATCTTAGAAAACCTTCTTTGTTGTCCACTATATCACCAGTTTTGGTGCCATCCGCAACTTACTGACTACTCCTTCTATATTCTTATCAAAATCATTTATATAAATGGCAAATGAAAGTACACTGATTCCTGTGGAACACTGCTGACCACAGGCCTCCAAAACGAGAAACAACCCTCCAATGCTACCCTCTGTCTCCTGTCATGAAGGCTGTTTTGTATCCAATTGGCAAGCTCTCCCTGAAGCCCATGTGACCCAACTTTACTAATATAGCCTACCATGGGGAACCTTGTCAAAGACTTTACTAAAGTCCAAGTAAACAACAATTTGTGGAACTGATGCATTTAGGCTACTGTTCCAAATGGACTTTCTGACCATTTTTAAAACAAAACATTCATAGAACTAACCCATATCCAACTGCCTCTATTTTGAAATCAATGTCCAATAATACCATATACATAACTGCCATTGTGACTGCGCTGAACACATCTCAACTAATGTTTAAATGAAGAGAACTGTCTGGAGAAGGGTTGATAAGGTGGGATCTATGGCATTCAGGATGGTTTGTGCCATCTCTTCCTCACTCTGAAGTTTTCTGGTGGCTTCCACTAGAAAATAGAAAGGTGTGTCGCAGATGTGAAAAAGACATATTTATGGTATCTTTCATGAACCCAGGTTTCCCCAAAGATTGAAGCCAAGGAATTATTTCTGATGTGCAGTCACTTTTCACAATGTGGTAAGCACAGCAGCCAATCTGTAAACAACAAGCTCCTACAAACTGGAACGTGACAATGGTCAAATTATTTCCATTTTGCTCAAAAGGTTGTCACTGCAGAATTCTCTACTGAAGAGACTGTGGCCTCTTTCATCTCCTCCTGAAAGGGTAGACAGGGCCCCTTTACATGAAGCCGAAGAGAATTTCTGCTGGTTTATGTCTGCCCTCCCAACTACCCAGACCCCCTCCAGAAAGCACCGAGCCCACACAGATCCCATCCCTACGATCTCCCTTCACTCAAACACCGGGAACTTTCTTGCTCCATCCAATCGACAATCAATCATTTTGCACCTTGCTTTAATTGGGCCATCTCTGTTTAAAAACACAATCTGACCTAATTAGTGAGAATTAAAAATCATACAAAGTGATGAGATTGAATATGATGTGTCTTTTTTTTTGTAAAACAAAAACCTCTTCCTCTGTCCTACTTAATCACAAGTAACAATCTGTGGTTTCACAGTTCATTGCTCTGCAAGATGATTTTTTTGTTAATTCAACACCATCACCTCAGTGTTCCTCAAATATATGTGATCATAGATCTCTGTAGTTGATCTGTATCTCACGCACTTCACTTTTGAAAGTTAAAAATACACTGAAACCAGAACTCTGGTGTTACCTTAGCTCCACCATGAACCAACATATCAATACACTCCAGATCTTACAATCAGTTTTAGTCACATAAAACACAGAATTTATGGGATACCAGCAGAAAGCCAGAAATTCAAGATGAAAAGGATGGGGTGGAAGGGTTCGCAGGATAACAGATGTGTTGCCAGACTATCCCATGGCTCAGAGGACAACAGATGATGTTGAACCCTGCCTGGGGTGAAAGGATGATGAGTGGTGCCATATTCTTCCAGGGGTCAAAGGGTAAAGGAGGAGGAATGCAGTGATCTAGTAGCGTTATCGCCGGACTGTTACTCTAGAGGCCCAGGTAATGTTCCGGGAACCTGGGCTCGAATCCTGCCAAGGCAGATGGTGGAATTCCAATTAAATAAAGAAATCAGGAATTTAGAGTCTAATGATGACCATGAATCCCTTGTCAATTGTTGGGAAAAACCCATCTGGTCACTAATGTCCTTTAGGGAAGGAAACTGCCATCCTTACCCATTCTGGCCTACATGTGGCTCCAGACCCACAACAAAGTGCTTGCCTCTTAACTGCCCTCTGGGCAATTAGGGATGGACAATAAATGCTGGCCTACCAGCGACACCCTCATCCCGTGAATGAAATAAAAAAAAATGGTGCCAAACTCTACCAAGAATCAAAGGCTAATGGATAGCACCATATTCTATCAGGGGTCAAAAAGTACTGCACAATGCCATATTTTACCAGGGGTCAAAGGCTAACAGATAATGCCAAACTTTACCAGGCACAATACCGAAATATACCAAGGAATGAAAAGATAATAGGTAGCACCTCTGCTCTATGCCAGGTTCCAAAGGGTAATGGACAGCGACTAAGTGGTAATGGATTGTGAAGTAACTCCACTGAGGCCAGTATCCTGTCACCAAGTCACCCTTTATTTACACGTGGAGATCCCTGACACTGATCCAGCTCCCTCACAGCCAGCTCTCAGAGTGAGCAGAACTTCCGACCCTGTAAAGCTTTTGAGAAAGTGCGTAGCTCGGGTTGTGAAAGAGGTTGTAGACATACTCGCCGAGCCAATGGGTTTGGATGCAGACGTTTCCTCACCCTGCTAGGTAACACCGTCAGTGCGCCTCCGGTGAAGCGTCGGTATTCTGTCCCGTTTGTTACTTATATGCCTCGGTTTGCTGGGGTGGTTGGTATCACTTCCAGTTCTGTTTCTCAGTGGTTTGTATATCGGGTCCAGTTCAATGTGTTCGTTGATGGAGTTCCGGTTGGAATGCCAGGCCTCCAGGAATTCCTTAGGGTGTCTCTGTTTGGCTTGTGCAATTATCAATGTGTTGTTCCAGTCAAATTTGTGTCCCTCATTGTCTATGTGTAGTGAGACAAGTGAGGATTGGTCATGACTCTTGGTGGCTATTTGGTGTTCGTGTATCCTTATTGCCAGTTCTCTTCCAGTTTGGCCTATGTAGTGTTTCTCACAGTCCTTGCGTGGTGTTTTGTATATTATGCTGGCTTTGCTGGTTTTTTTGCTGCATGATCATATTCAGCAGACTTGAAGGGCTGAATGGCCTCCTACTGCTCCTATTTTCCGTCGGCTGTAAGACATTTTTGGGCCAAATGTAACCATAAATAAGGGGAGGTGATGGCCTGGTGGTATTATTGCTGGACTGTTAATCCAGAGACCCAGGTTTGAATCCTGCGATGGCACATTGCAGAATTGGAATTCTATGAAAGTCTGGAATTAAGAGCCTAATGATAACCTTGAATCAATTGTCAGGAAACAAAACCCATCGAGATCACTAATGCCCTTTAGGGAAGGAAGCTGCCATCCTTACCTGGACAGGCCTACATGTGACTCCAGACCCACAGCAATGTGGTTGAATCTTAACTGCCCTCTGGGCAATAAACGCCAGCCTAGCCAGCGATGCCCACATCCTGTGAATGAATAAAAAAGAAGCAATGTCAATGAAATTTTTTCCTTTCTTTACTTTCTTTAAAGCACATCTTTCCAACCAAGTTTCTGGTCTCCCACATTAATGTGTCTATTGCTCAGATAAGGGTCCACTCCTAAGGCGACATCACAGCTATAACCAGCTCCAATAATTTCTCAGGCTACACTCCTACGAAACCTGCGGGAAAAATGCCATCCTGTCAAAATGGCTGCACAGAATTACATTTCTTTTTGTTGTGGTTTTGTTTTGTTGGTTGCCATTCGTTGTGGAAGAGAAAACAACTGTGTTGCGGTGTAGCCCAGTCATGGATGTGGTCTACAAAATGAAACCAGCTTGCTTCAGTCTTGTAGGTCGAAGCAAAACCATCAGTGTCCGAAGCACAAGGTGAGTAGGCCACTTGGTGATGAAGTCAGAAAGTGAACAATGTTCGTGAAGAATCATGAGAGGGTAACCAATCAGAAGATTTCTTCTGGGACGGTGTTGGGGCTGCGGGTGGGATGTCATTGGTTGATAAGGAATATGCGTAATTTCAGCTAATTATATGACGATAAAGGACTGAGATGAGGATAAATGTATTCACTCTGCCCTCTGCCATGGAACGCCTTTGAGGTCAAAACGTTGAATGTTTAGATGTAAAGGGTAAAGAGATCAAACAGTATGAGGGAGAAAGCAGGAACAGGGGACTGAGTTGGATGATCAGCCACGATCATATTGAGAAGCAGAGCAAGCTCGAAGGGCTGAATGGCCTACTCCTGCTCTTATTCTCTGTTTCTGCGTCAAAAGAACCTATTGTGTAGCATAGGTAAGGAGAATAATTTAATGATTCATGCTACTCTGATCTGGAATGTTCTGTTTGAATAGACAGTAGATATAATGGCAACTTTCAAAACAGAATTGCAATGTGCTTACGATGGAAGAATACTCAGAGAGGAAGGAGAGCTAGAGATCAAAGCCCATGAAAGGACAGAATAAGTGGTTGTCCATTGAAGCCAGTGATGAGGAATTCATTCTCTCAGAATGGAGTGGACTCGTAGAATTCTTTCCCACAGAAGGCTGTTGAGGCTGGGTAATTAAGTGTATTCAAGGCTGAGACAGATTTTTAATCAGGAAGGGAATCAAGAATTTTGAGGAAAAGGCAGGAAAGCGGATCTGAGGATTGACTTTGATGTGGTTTGACTTATTGTAGTTACATGCACCTAAGCACAGTGAAAAGTTTTGTTTTGTGAGCAGCACAGGCAAATCAAAGCAAACAAACACGTACAGATCAATAGGGTGCTTACACAGAGTGAGGCATACAGGTTTCACTGCACAGGAGGTGCACAAAGCAATGTCAACATTATTCGAAGTTCGCGAGGTCCATTCAGCAGTCCAATAACAGCAGGTCTTTAACCTGTTGGTGCCTGTTTTCAAACTTCTGTATCTTGTGCTTGATGGAAGAGGTTGTAGGAGAGCACTATCACATCAGCTATAACCTCATTGAATGGTGAAGCAGACTCAATGGGCTGAATGGTCTTCTGCTCCTACGTATGATGTTCTTGTGATAAAGTTGTAATTTGATATTTTAGGCAGGCAGAGGGTGCAGAAGAGGAGGAGGGGTCAGGTGGAGGGCTGAGCCTCCATTTGAACAAAGACAGGCTTCCCCCACCACCCTGGGGGGGTGGAGGGGTGTGGGGAAGAGGGGTCAGGAATGTTTCAGTGCCCAGCTGTTGCACCGGGAGGGGAGGGGTGTGAGCTGTGAATGGGCAGTCACTCAATGGGACTGACATGCAGGCCCCTTCTTCAGCTGGTACAGTGCCAAATCACTGATCAATTAGGATGAAAGGTGGGTTCTCAAAGTTGGAGACCTAACCAGACGCCATGGCATACAAGGTTATGGGTTTAAGGGCTGGAAAATGGGATTAGAACAGTTAGGGGGCTGTTTTTGACTGGCACGATGGGCCAAAAGGCCTTTTTCTGTGCTGTAGACCTCACTGATTCTGTTTTGTAAAAAGAGAAGATCTCCCTCCAAGTTACAAAGGTCAACTTCAAAACACATTGTACAGTTCAGGCCCCACAGGACAGGCTGGAGTGGGGGGTAAAGACCTTGACCCAAACTGGCAAAAGGCCCAAGGCCTTTCCTGACAACGTCCAGCCCTCCCACGCTAACTCTCTTATCCTTTCTCTCACCCCCACCCACACCGCACCGAAATGGCAAGCAAGCACCAGGTGGACAAAGGAAGCTTTTCAGGGATACCCTCACAGTCTCACTGTCGAAGTGTGGCATTCCCACGGATACCTTGGGAATCACTGGCCCAGCGGAGGAGGAGCATCTGGGAAGGCATCAAGACATCGGAAAAAGGAGGAAGCCGGGTGAAACGTGCGCACCAACACACCAACGGCCTACCCATCCTTTCCCATGACCACCTTCTGCCCCAAGTGTAACAGAGCTTACAGTAGCTGCATCGGTCTGTACAGCCACCTAGACACTCACTCTGAGAGTGGAAGAGCGTCATCCTTATCTGCAAGGGATTGCCAATGATGATGATGACCCACATGTTGGAGCCGCACTATGTCTTCCTCTCTCTTTCTCTCTCTCTCTCTCCCCCATTCATCACAGTGTAAGCTATTACTGACTCCATTCCAGACATTAACCCTTCTAAACCCTGAGATCCCACATCCTCCAACATGCCCAGCACTGGGTTACGGTTTCCGAAATCTGGGACACCCACGGGAGATTCTTTCACCGGGTTCCATTTTGCTCCCATTCCCCACATTCCCCTCTTGACAAAAGCCCAGCCTCGAAAGTGAGTGAGGGATATTTGCATAGAGTTAGGCCAGAGAATTTCCAACTTGCACTCGGTGACAGGACACAAAGAGAGTCCGAGGTGAATAATCTGAACGTTTCACCGCAGATCCAAGCAGGGAGGATAACTTCAGCACTTCACTCACTCTTTAATCTCGCTCACAGAATGGAATGCACTTGAGGTAAAATCATAATGAGTCAAACAGGGTGAAAAGAGCATCTGACTCAATTTAGTGTCAAAGCCAGAGGGACATGAAAAATTGATACAGGAAATGCAATGTGTGATAGTCATCACCCAAAGGGGAGAGACTGGTCAACATTTCTCACAAAGC
Source organism: Rhincodon typus (assembly GCF_021869965.1). Classification (NCBI taxonomy): domain Eukaryota; kingdom Metazoa; phylum Chordata; class Chondrichthyes; order Orectolobiformes; family Rhincodontidae; genus Rhincodon; species Rhincodon typus. The sequence goes on along the minus strand of NC_063369.1, from coordinate 13,791,691 downwards.
AATCAGATGTGTCACTAAATAGAAAAGCAGGCCCAGTTTTACTGCTCTGATGCTCAGCCAGATTAGTAAAGAGTCCTCAGTTCCCAGTTCTGAAGATGACTGTCATCAGACTTGAAACGTTAACTCTGTTTCTCTCTCCATGGATGCTACCAGACCTGCTGAGTTTCTCCAGCATTCTTGGTCATAGAGTCATAGAGAAACAGACCCTTCAGTCCAACCAGTCCATGCTGACCATACTCCAAACTAAACTAGTCCCACCTGCCTGCTCCTGGCCCATATCCCTCCAAAGCTTTCCTATGCATGTACTTATCCAAATGTCTTTTAAACATCGTAACTGTACCCACATCCATCACTTCCTCCGGAAGTTCATTCCACACATGAACCACTCTCTGTGTAAAGAAGTTGCCTCCCGTGTCCTTTATAAATTTTTCTCCTCTCTTCTTAAAAATATGCCCCCTAGTTTTGAAGTCTCCACCCTAGAGAAAAGAACCTTGCTGTTCACCTTATCTCCCCTCATGATTTTATAAACCTCTATAAGGTCAGCCCTCAAGCTCCTATGCTCCAGTGAAAAAAGTCCCAGCCTTTCTAGTCTAATTTATATCTCTAACTCTTCATTCCTAGCAACATGCTTGTAAATCTTTTCTGAACCCTCTCCAGTTTAATAATATCTTTCTTATAACAGGGAGACCAGAACTGGACACAGTACTCCAGAAGAGGCCTCATCAATGTCCTTTACAACATTAACATGACGTCCCAACTCCCATACTCAAAGGACTGAGCAATGATGGCAAGTGTGCTAAACACCTTCTAACCACTCTGTCTACCTGTGATGCAAACGTCAATGAATTCTGCACCTGAACCCCTAGGTCTCTCTGTTCTACAATACTACCCAGAGCCCTACCATTAATTGTATATGTCCTGCCCTTGTTTGTATTAGCTCACATTTATCCAAATTAAATTCCATCTGCCACTCTTCAGCCCATTGACCCACTTGATCAAGATCGCTTCGTAATCTCAGAAAACTTTCTTCACTGTCCACTATACTATCAATTTGGCTGTCATCTGCAAACAATGCCTCCTACATTCTCATCCAAATCATTTGCATAAATGACAAACAAAATTGGACCCAGTACCGGCCCTTCTGGAAAATTACTAATCAAGCGCCTCTAGTCCAAAAAATAATCTTCCACCAAAACCATTTGTCTCCTGCTGTTAAGCCAATGATGTATCCAATTGGCAAGCTCACCCTGAATCCCATGTCAACTAACTTTACTCATCAGCCTCTCCATGTGGAATCTTGTCAAAGACTTTACTGAAGTCCAAGTGAACAATGGCTTACCGCTGTGCCCTCATCAATCTTCTTTGTTATCTCCTCAAAAACCTCAATCAAGTTTGTGAGACACGATTTCCCTTGCACAAAACCATGCTGACTATGTCTAATCATTCCTTGCCTCTCCAAATGCATATAAATGCCATCTTTTAGAATCACTTCCAACAACGTACCCACCACCAAAGTCAGACTCATGGATCTATAGTTCCCAGGCTTTCCTTTACATCCCTTCTTAAACAAAGGTACAACATTACTTGTACGCCAAACAGCAAAAGCAGCAAGTGATAGACTGAGCTAAGTGATCCCACAACCACAGATCAGATCTAAGCTCTGCAGTCCTGCCACATCCAGTCGTGAATGGCGGTGGACAATTAAACAACTCACTGGAGGAGGAGGCTCCACAAATATCCCCATCCTCAATGATGGAAGAGCCCAGCACATCTGTGGAAAAGATAAGGCTAAAGCATTCCCAGCAATCTTCAGCCAGAAGTGCCGAGTGAATGATCCATTTCAGCCTCCTCCAGTGGTCCCCAGCGTTACAGATACCAGTCTTCAGCCAATTCGATTCACTCCACATGATATCAAGAAACAGCTGGAGACTACGGGCCCTGACAACATTCTGTAATTGTATTGAGGGCTATGCTTCAGAACTTGCCGCTCCCCTAGCCAAGCTGATCCAGTACAGTTACAACACTGGTATCTACCTGACAATGTGGAAAATTGCCCAAGTATGACCTGTACATAAAAAGCAGGACAAATCCAACCCGGCCAATTACCACCCCATCAGTCTCCTCCCAATCATCAGGAAAGTGATGGAATGTGTCAGTAACAGCACTTTTAAGTAGCACCTGCTCAGCAATAACCTGCTCAGTGATACCCCGTTTGGGTTCCGCCAGGGCCACTCAGCTCCTGACCTCATTACAGCCTTGGTACAAACATGGACAAAAGAGCTGAATTCCAGAGGTGAGGTGAGAGTGATAGCCCTTGACATCAAGGCTGCATTCGACCGAGTCTGGCATCAAGGAGCCCTAGCAAAACTGGAATCAATGGGTATCAGGGGGCAAACTCTCCATTGGTTGGAGTCATTCCTGACACATAGGAAGATGGTCATGGTTGTGGGAGGTCAGTCATCTCAGCTCCAGGACATCTCTGCAGGAGTTCCTCAGGGTAGTGTCCTTGGCCCAACCATCTTCAGCTGCTTCATCAATGACCTTCCCTCCATCATAAGGTCAGAATTCGGGATGTTCGCCGATGATTGCACAATGTTCAGCACCAATCGCGACTCCTCAGATACTGAAGCAGTCCATGTTCAAAAGACCTGGTTAATATCCAGGTTTGGACTATCAAGTGGCAAGTAACATTTGTGCTACATGAGTGGCAAGCAATGACCATCTCCATAAGAGACAACCTAACCAACACTCCTTGACTTTCTTTAGTGTTACCATCTTTGAATTCCTCCTCTATCAACATGCTTGGGGTTACTATTGACACCAGAAACTCAACTGAACTCACCACATAAACACAGTGGTTACAACAGCAGGCTAGAAGCCAGGAACACTATGGTGAGTAACTCACCTCCTGACTCCCTAAAGCCTGTCCACCATCTACAAGGCACAAGTCAGGAGTGTGATGGAATAGTCTTCACTTGCCTGGATGAGTGCAGCCCCAACAACACTCAAGAAACATGACACCATCCAGCACAAAGAAGCCCATTTGATTGGCACCACATCCATAAACATTCAGTTCCCCCACCACCGACGCTCAGTAGCAGCAGTGCGTACTATCTACAAGATGCACTTTAGAAATTCACCAAAGACCCTTATGCAGCATCTTCCCAACCTATGACCACTTCCATCTAGAAGGACAAGGGTAGCAGATATATGGGAACACCACCTCCCAGTTCCCCTCCCCGCCACTCACCATCCTGACTTGGAAATATACCGCCATTCCTTCACTGTCGCTGGGTCAAAATCCTGGAATTCCCTCCCTAGTTGTATTATGGGTCAACAAACAGCAGGAGGACGGCAGCAGTTCAAGAAGGCAGCTCACCACCACCTTCTCAAGGGCAACTTGAATTAGGCAGTAAATGCTGGGCCCAGACAGTGAGGCCCACACGCCATAAGAGATTAAAAATGAAATTATTTAAGGTAAGGGATAGAACACTAGTGAGTCTAAACATAAGGGGTTACTTGTCTTACTTACTAAGGTCGGGTTATTAAATGATTGCAATGAATACAGCGGATGTGACTAATCTATCACTAACTATTCTTGGGAGTTATACAGAATCCATCTGCTCCCTTCAGATTCTCAGGTAGAACACAACTGTCTCCTCCCAAAAGATTATGTGTGATCATCATTCTCTCGTGGAACATGTACATTGGTGACTGGCCCAGTATTTATTGCCCATCCCTAGTTGCCCCTTGAGAGGGTGAGGGTGAGCTACCTTCTTGAACCGCTGCAGTCCACCTGCTGTGAGTTGATCCACAATGCCCTTAGGGAGGGAATTCCAGGATTTTGACCTAGTGACCGTGAAGAAACAGCGATATATTTCCAAGTCAAAGGTTGGAGTGGAGATAATGCAACTTTTATGTTAACTCTTTAAGAACCGTGACCAAATGGAGCCAGTGCGTGCTGATAGTCCCTATGTCAGTGTGTCGCTGGAACAGGAGCAGAGGGAACATGTTCAGAAAGGCCAGTAGGGGAGCATTAAGCAGGTGAACTATGAGCTGCAAGTCTGCGGTAAACATCAAAATCAAACCGAACTAATCTCTGTCAAGAAACTTCCTGCAAAATCTCAGCAGACTGTCTCTGATTCCTTTGGTTATCTGACAAACTATCTTAGACTGAAACTATCCTCCTCAGTTGGCAAGCTAGATGCTTGAAGGAGTTTATAGGTCAGGTATAAAAATGACCTCCCTCAAAATAAATGCAGGCAATACAATCAGGTTTTGGAAGCCACAAGCTATCAGTTATCTACAACTGTATTTCTGTTCCCCTTAACCTACATATCTTTGTTGCATCTTATGAAATAGGATAATGGTCAGATTTTGGTAAAACCAATAAGGGCAGAACTTACACAATTAAAAGTGGGGCCCTGGGTGGTGTTGTAGAACAGAGAGAACCAGGGGTTCAGATACATAATTCTTTGAAGTTTATATCACAGGTAGACAGGGTGGTTAAGAAGGCATTTAGCACACTTGCCTTCTTTGCTCAGACCTTTGAGTATAGGAGTTGGGACGTTACGTTGAGGTTGTACAGGACATTGGTGAGGCCTCTTCTGGAATACCGTATCCAGTTCTGGTCACCCTTTATAGGAAGGATATTATTAAGCTGGAGGGTGTTCAGAAGAGATTTACCAGGGTTGGAGGGTTTGAGTTATAAGAAGAGGCTGGATAGGCTGGGACTTTTTTCACTAGAGCCTAGGAGGTTGACAGGTGACCTTATAGAGGTTTATAAAATCATGAGGGGTATAGGTAGGGCAAATGACTGGTGTCTTTTCCCTAGGGTGGGGAATTTCAAGACAAGGGGGCCTATTTTTAAGGTAAGTGGAGAAAGATTTATAAAAGATATGAGGGGCAACTTTTTTTGCACAGAGTGTAGAACGAGCGTGGAATGAACTTCCAGAAGAAGTGGTGGATGTGGGTACAGTGATAACGTTTAAAAGACATTTAGATAAGTACATGAAAAGGAAATGATTGGAGGAATATGGGCCAGGGTCAGGCAGGTGGGACTAGTTTGGTTTGGGTTTATATTCGGCATGGACTATAGGTTGGGCGGAAGGCTGTGTTTCTGTTCTGTATGACACTATGACTCTATATCAGTTTAAATGCATTTCTTTAATCTGCCTTTCTCTCTCATGCACCTTGTTCCAATTATGAAGTAATCCAACTCATGTAAATGTATTGCTGTTGACCTTTATGTTCAGTTCCTATTGTGTGCCCAATCTGTAGTCTCCCTTTGGCCTTGCCAAACGTTTGTCAAGTTGGTGTGGTATCTCCACAAAGTCCATCAATATGGTTTTCAAAACTGTGTCAAAGGTGAGTGGAAGCACATCTGGCCCTTTCTCACTGGGATGAGGACCAGAACAAAGTATAGTTTATTCAGATATCGAAAAACCCCAAAGGGAAAAAAAGTCAATAATACTTGGAAATGAACCTAGTGGAGCACTGTTCTGAGGTACACGAGGCTAACTAGAACAGTACGCATCAATTCCACATTTTGTTGGTTTTTCTATCCGGGTTCTCTCTGCTTTTGAGTGATATTCTCCTCTGTTACCTTGGTCATACCAACATGAAATGGCAGCCATCTTGAATTTCAACAAAAACTTTACCGACATTCTCCTCCAAATTAAATAAACAATCCCCACTCAAGGGTGTCACCTGTATTTTTGTTTTATTCATTCACAGGACGAGTGCTACTATCTCGGCCAACATTTATTGCCCAGAGGGCAGTCAAGAGTCAACTACATTTCTGTGGTTCTGGAGTCACGTGTAGGCCTGACCAGGATGGGAGTTTCCTTTCCTAAAGGACATTAGTGAACTAGATGGATTTTTCTGACAATCAGGAATGGAATGATGATCATCATTAGGCTCTTAATCCCAGATGTTTTGAGTGCATTCAATTTCCACCACCTGCCATGTTGGATTTAAATCTGGATTTCCAGAACGTTAGCTTGATTTCTGGATTAATAGGCTAGTGATAATACCACTACACCATTGCCTCCCCACATACCAAAGGACTTTGTTACCTTATGGGTTGTAAATCACTCAGAAGTAGCAAGAACTGCAAATGCTAGGGTCAGAGATAACAAGGTATGGAGCTGGAGGAACACAGCAGGCCAGGCAGCATCAGAGGAACAGGAAAGTTGACGTTTCGGATCAGGACCCTTCTTCAGAAATGGGGAGGGGGAAGGGAGTTGGGAAATGAATAGAGAGAGGAGGGTAGGTGGGATGGCAATAGGTGAGTGCAGGTAGGCAGTGGTGGGGATTGGTCAGTGAGGTGGAGGGATGGATAGATGGGAGAGAAGACGGACAGGTTGTGACAGGTCAAGGAGTTAACGATGAGAGGGAGAGTTGGCCATAGGATGATGCTGGAGGTGGAGAGCTCTTAAAACTAGTGAATTCCATGTTTAGGCTATCGGGCTGTAGGAAATTATGGTATGGTTGTACAGGACATTGGTGAGCCCTCTTCTGGAGTACTGTGTGCAGTTCTGGTCACCCTGTTAACGGAAGGATATTATTAAACTGGATTCAGAGGGTTCAGAACAGATTTACCAGGATGTTGCCGGGAATGGAGGGCTTAGATTATAAGGAGAGGCTGGATAGGCTGGGACTTTTTTCACTGAAGCCTAGGAGGTTGATGGGTGACCTTATAGAGGTTTATAAAATAATGAGGGGCATCAATAAGGTGAATGGCAGGTGTCTTTTCGTTAGGGTAGGGGATTTCAAGATGAGGGGGCCTATTTTTAAGGTAAGAGGAGAAAGATTTATAAAAGATATGAGGGGCAAACTTTCTTGCACAGAGTGTAGTTCGAGTGTGGAACGAACTTCCAAAAGAAGTGGTGGATGCGGGTATAGTGACAACGTTTAAAAGACATTTAGACAGGTATATGAATAAGAAATGGTTGGAGGAATATGGGCCAGGCTCAGGCGGCAGTTTTAAAACTAGTGAATTCCATGTTTAGGCCATCGGGCTGTAGGGTCCCGAGGCAGAATATGAGGTGCTGCTCCTACAGTTTGCGGGTGGTGTCATTGTGACACTGGAGGAGGCCCAGGATGGACATGTCACCCACACAGTGGGAGGGGGAGTTGAAATGGTTCTCGACTGGAAGGTGTTGTTGTTTGTCGCATACAGAGTGCGGATGTTCTGCAAAAGGGTCTCCAAGTCTACGCTTGATCTCACATTATGTAGAGGAGGCCACATCGGGAGCAGTAGATACAGTAGACCAGGTTGACGGATGTGCAGGTGAACTTTTACGAAATGTGGAACGTTTGTTTTGGGCCTTGAACGGAGGTGAGGCGGTAGATGTAGGGGCAGGTGTAGCACTTCCTGTGGTTGCAGGGAAAGGTGCTGGGGGTGGTGGGGTTGGTGGGGAGTGTGCAGCGGACGAGGGGGTCACGGAGAAAGCAGTCCCTATGAAATGCAGATAGGGTTGGGGAGGGAAATATCTCTTTGATTGTGGAATTGGACTGTAGGTGGTGGAAGTGGCGGAGAATGATGCGTTGGTGGGATGATATGTGAGGACGAGGTGACTTTGTCTTTATTTTTGTTTGGGAGAGGGGATGTGAGGGCAGAAGTGTGGGAAATGCAAGAGATGCAGTTGAGGGCATATTTGATCATGGGAGGGTGAAAGTTGCGGTCCTTGAAGTAGGAGGACATCTGGAATGTTCGGGAGTGAAATGCTCCAACCTGGGAGCAGTTGCAGCAGAGGTGGAGGAATTAGGAGTAGGGGATCACATTCTTGCAGGAAGGTGGGTGAGGGGAGGTGTAGTCTAGGTAGCTGTGGGAGTCAGTGGACTTGAAATAGATGTCAGTTTCGAGGCAGTCACCAGAAATGGAGACAGAGAGGTCCAGGAAGGAGAGGGAGGTATCAGAGATGGTCCAGGTGAATTTGAGGTTGGGGTAAAATGTGTTAGTAGAGTTGATGCACTGTTCAAGCTCCTCTTATGTTCTAGTGCAACAACAGCGCCAAGAGCCTGCATTAGTCTTGCACTTTGTACATAGCAAAACATCACAAAGTGTCTTACAGGATCATTGCTAGAACCAATTTGACATCCAGGAACCAAAAATGCCAAGGTCGAGTCTCCATTCGCCAAGAGCTGCCAGCCAATCGAAGACATCGACAAAATAGCAAAGTTCCTAAGACAGCACCTTCTAAACCCACAACCACTTCTATCTAGAAGGACAAGGCCAGCAGATATATAGGAACACCAACACCTTCAAGTTCCCCTCCAAGCCAATCACCATCCTGAATTGGAAATATATCGCCGTTCCTTCAGTGTCGCTGGGTTAAAATCCTGGAATTCCCGCCCTAATGGCATTGTGGGTCAATGCACAGCAGGTGGACTGCAGCGGTTCAAGAAGGCAGCTCACCACCACCTTCTGAAGGGAAATAGTCAATAAATATTGGCCTTACCTTTAACAGGAATATCCTCTGAATGAATAAGGAAAACCTCTCCTGTACTCAGTAGTGCTACCAGGGAAATTGTGGTTGCCATGTGCAGTATACCCAATCACCAAGGGTCAGTCATGCTGGGAGAATGAGTGTGGGTTGGGGTGGGGGATGGTGCTGGACTTGGGTGGTATGGCAGTGTGGAGATCACAGATAAGGTGGGCTGAGGGGGCTGAGGGAGGTATTGGAAACAGAGGTAAAGGGTGACTTTCAGGAGGAATACCTTCCCTGATGCTGGTTTCTTCAACAAGACTCAAAAATGCCACTGAATGAGTGACTGACCCTCTTTCTGTATGCTCCTCGGAGCCCACCAGCAGGAAAGCTAGTCTCATACATGGCAGAGAAGAATGGGGAAGGGGTGGTGGTGGTTGGGGCCACATAGAAATCAATAAAATTCTAACAGAATAGACAGAGGAAGGATGTTCTTGATGTCAGGGGAGTTCAGAACCTAGGGTCGCAGTCTAAGGAAACAGGGTAGGCCTTTTAGGACTGAGATGAGGAGAAACATCTTCACCCAGAGGGTGGGGAGTCTGTGGGATTCTCTACCACTGAAAGCAGTTGAGGCCAAATCAATGAATGGTTTCAGGAAGGGGTTAGTGGTAGTTTTTTTAGGGAGAAAGACATGTAAGGGTAAAGCAGAAACCCTTACTGCTTTAAGGGTTCTGAGTTGATTGGTCAGCCATGATCACCTTGAATGGCGGAGCAGTTCTGAGGGACTGAATGGTCTACACATCCTGCTATTTCTGTTGTTTCTGTGTTTACCCAAGCCATCATCCTCCCTCCTGATTAAATACCTCCCCACAACCGAACCCACAATGGGGAGGACTCAAGATTCTGCCCCGTCCTACTGCTCTCTCTCTCTTTCAGTAGATGCTGGCAGACCTTTGAGTATTTCCAGTGTTTTCTGATTTAGAGCAGGTTTACTACCTCGGCTGGCACCAAAACCCATCAACGAGGCTCACACATGGCACATGGGTGATGTGCCAAGGAACTGCAGTTCACATTCGAGGTTCCATCTTTACATTAGCCTTGGAGGTAGCACAGCAAATGTTCACTCAAATTGGTTCCTTCAAAGTGTGGGTTGTTCAAGGTTAGAAATCGATTAAATTAAGCATTCAGTCTCTGGAGAAGAATGAGAGGTTTTCCCAAAGAAACTTTCAGGGCTTTTTTTTATTTATTCATTCGTGGGATGTGGGTGTCACTGGCTGGGTCCAGCATTTATTGCCCTGTCCCTAGTTGCCCCTTGAGAAGGTGGTGGTGAGCTGCCCTCTTCAACTGCTGCAGGTTGACCTACAATGCCATTAGGGATGAAATTCCAGGACTCAGCGACAGTAAAGAAACGGAGATAAATTTCCAAGTCAGGATCGTGAGTGGCTTAGAGGGGAACTTGCAGGGGGTAGTGTTCCCATGTATCGGCTGCCCTTGTCCTTCTAGATGGAAGTGGTTATGTGCTCAGAAGGTGCTGCCTGTGGAGCCTTGGTGGATTTCTGCAGTGTTTCTTGTAGATGGTATACACTGCTGCTACTGACCGTCGGGGATGGAGGGAGTGGATATACCATAGAAAACATCCTATCTGCTTGCATCCCTGTTTGGTACAGCAACTGCTCTGCCCAAGGCCACAAGAAACTGCAGAGAGTTGTGAATACTGCTCAGTCCATCACACAAACCAGCCTTCCATCCATTGACTCCATCTACACTTCCCACAGCCTCGGGAAATCAACCAACATCATCAAAGACTCCTCCCACCCCGGTTATACTCTCTTCCACCCTCTTCCATCAGGCAGAAGATATAAAAGTTTGAAAACATGTACCAACAGATTTAAGAGCAGCTTCTCCCCCGCTGTTATCAGACTGAGAACAAACCTCTCATTGGGTCACCGGACCCGAAACATTAATTCTGATTTTTTTGCTTCACAGATGCTGCCAGACCTGTTGAGCTATTCCAGCAACTTCTGCTTTTGTTTTTCATTTATTAGATTTGATCTTTGTCTGTAGCTGTAACACTCTATTCTGCATTCTGTTCTATTACCCTGATGTATGTATGTAAGGTATGATTGTCTGGTAAGCACGCAATGCAATACTTTTCACTGTATCTCAGTACTTGTGACAATAATAAATCAAATGAAAACAACCTGGAAAACATGGCAGTCAGTTTTACTTCATCGCATGCTGTAAGCCAATGTTGGATGCTGCAAATTGAGATACCAGTCTAGAGTACATAAGGACAATGGGTGTCTGCACATATAATGTTGCTTGTTTCTTATCTCAGAGTAAGTGTGTTCAAATTTTAATCATAGAATCCCTGTACTGTTGAAGCAGGCCATTCTGCCCCTCAAGTCCACACTGACCCTCCGAAAAGCATTCCACCCAGACCCACACCCTTTCCCTGTAACTCTACATTTCCCATGGCCTACATTTCCCAACTACCCTCTACATTGTTGGGTTGTGGGTGGAAGCTCACACAGACACAGGGAGAATGTGCAAACTCCACACAGTTGCCCAAGGATGGGATGGAACCCAGCTCGCTGGGGCTATGAGGCAGCAGTGCTAACCCCTGAGGCACCATGCTGCCCCAGTGTGTTTAAGTATTTAACAGAATACAGTGCATAATATGTTACCATATACAGCCTTCTGTTGCAATTTCTAGACTAAGCAGAAGCAGGGGACAGGTACAATGAGACCTGGCTAACCTTGAACACCAGTCGCTGAAGGCTGTGGGAGTAGCGAGGGTGTTTGTTTGTAATTCGGTTAACGATCGCTGTTCGACTCCTGTTAAAAGTTGCACTCAGCTGTGGTCACCATGGGTTGTTTAATTCTCGTGCGACAGCGCTGCAGAGAGCAGAAGTTTCCACTTCAGGCAACTGGTGTCAGCATTTGCTGCTCGTGAGTCATGCACAGAACAGACAGCTGCAGAGTAAAGCTCCCTCTACACCCCGGTACCTCTTACTGCGCAGCTGAAGAAAATACGCAGGTGAAGCTCCCATCAAAACCTCTCATCAAGAAGCAATAACAAAGAGCTGTCATTGTACGGTGCCTTTCTTTGACCTCAGGACACGCCAGAGTGCCTTTCAGCCAAGAAATTAGTCTTTAAATTGCAGTCGCTGTTGCCAGTAGGAAACACATAGCATGTTAGATAGATGTGGGAGATAGCTGGTTGTTGTACCTTTGGTGTTTGTAGAAGTTTGCTATGTGCAAATTGGCTCCTAAATGTATTGCAGAGTCATACAGCCCGGATAGAGACCCTTCAGCCCGTTGCGTCTATACCACCAAATATATATTATAACCTACGCTAGTCTCCTTGCGGATCTAATGGGAAAGTGAGAGTAATGTAGGTCATAGTTGACTTTTGGCAGTATAGACTTATTGGGCCAAAGGGTCTCTATCTGGGCTGTACTATTCTGTGATGCTTTGGATATCGGATTTGGGACGTCATGTTGAGGTTGTATAGGACGTTGGTGAGGCCTCTTCTGAAGCATTGTGTGGGGTTCTGGTCTCCCTGTTACAGGAAAGATATTATTAAGCTGGATAGGGATCAGAAGAGATTTACCAGGACGTTGCCAGGAATGGAAGGTTTGAGTTATAAGGAGAGGCAAGATAGGCTGGGACTTTTTTCATTGGAGAGTAGGAGGTTGAGGGGTAACCTTACAGTGGTTTGTAAAATCATGAGGGGTATAGATAAAGTGAATGGCAGGTGTCTTTTCCCTCGGATGGGGGATTTCAAGACGAGGTGAGCATACGTTTAAGGTGAGAGGAGAACGATTTAAATAAGACATGGAGGCTTTTTTTTTTACACAGAGAGTGGTTCGTGCGTGGAATGAACTTCCTGAGGAAGTGGTGGATGTGGGTACAGTTACAACGTTTAAAAGACATTTGGATAAGTACATGAATAGGAAAGGTTTGGGAGGGATATGGGCCAAGTGCAGGCAGGTGGGACCAATTTAATTTGGGATTATGGTCGGCATGGATTGGTTGGACCGAAGGGTCTGTTTCTGTGCTGTGTGACTATAAGACCATAAGACATAGGAGCAGAAATTATGCCATTCGGCCCATCGAGTTTGCTCCGCCACTCAATCATGGCTGATAAGTTCCTCAACACCATTCTCCTGCTTTCTCCCCGTAACCCTTGATCCCCTTGATAATCAAGAACCTATCTATCTCAGTCTTAAATATACTCAATGACCTGGCCTCCACAGCCTTCTGTGGCAGTGAATTCCATAGATTCACCACTCTCTGGCTGAAGAAGTTTCTCCATATCTCCGTTATAAAAGATCTTCACTTTACTCTAAGGCTGTGACCTCGGGTCCTAGTCTCTCCTACCAATGGAAGCATCTTCCTAACATCCACTCTGCCCAGGCTATTCAGTATTCTCTAAGTTTCAATTAGATCCCCCCTCATCCTTCTAAACTCCAATGAGTATAGTCCCAGAGTCCTCGAACGTTCCTCATATATTAAGCTTTCCATTCTTGGGACCATTTTTGTGAACCTGCTCTGAACCCGCTCCAGGGCCAGTACATCCTTCCTGAGATAAGGGGCCCAAAACTGCACACTATACTCTAAATGTGGCCTGAACTAGCCTTATAGAGCCTCAGTAGTACATCCCTGCTTTTATATTTAAGTCCTCTCAGACTAAATGCCAAAGTTGCATTTGCCTTCCTAACTACTGACTCAACCTGCAAGTTTACCTTGAGAGAATCCTGGACTAGAACTCCCACATCTCTTTGCACTTCAGACTTCTGAATTTTCTCCCCATTTAGAAAATAGTCCATGCTTTTATTCTTCTTACCAAAGTGCATGACCTCACACTTTCCCACATTGTATTCCATCTGCCACTTCTGTACCCACTCTCCTAACCTGTCCAAATCCTTCTGAAGCCTCGCCACCTCCTCAATTCTACCTGTCCCTCCACCTACCTTTGTATCGTCTGCAAACTTAGCCTGAATGCCCACAGTTCCTTCATCTAGATCATTAATGTACAAAGTGGAAAAGTTGTGGTCCCAGCACTGACCCTTTGGAACTCCATATGTCACCAGCTGCCATCCTGAGAAAGACCCCTTTATCCCTACTCTCTGCTTTCTGCCAGACAGCCAATCTTCTATCCATGCTAGCACCTTGCCCCTAACACCATGAGCCCTTATCTTACTCAGCAGCCTCCTGTGTGGCACCTTATCAAAGGCCTTCTTGAAGTCCAGGTAGATAACATCCATTGGCTCTCCTTGGTCTATCCTGCTCGTTACTTCCTCAAAGAATTCTAACAGATTTGTCAGGCATGACCTCCCCTTGATGAATCCATGCTGACTTTGCCCTGTTTTACTATACACTTCCAAATATTCAGCAATCTCATACTTTACAATGGACTCGAAAATCTTACCCTCTATGACTCTATTCGGGAATTATTTTGCACCTAGCAAACTCCCACAAACAGCAAAGAGACAAGAACTAGCTGTTTCCCCAGTTTTTCCTCAGCAGTGACACGTGAAATCTAAATCCAGTTCAGAAAGCAGGCAGGCCTGTAATATTAATGTCACACCTGAAAGGCAGTACCTCCAAAATCTGCCTGCCATTCACCCCTAACCATGTCGCGCATGATTTTATAAACATCTATAAGGTCACTCCTCAGCCTCTAATGCTCCAGGGAAAGAAGTCCCAGCCTTTCCAGCCTCTCCTTGTAACTCATACCGTCCATTCCTGGACCCCCCTGCAGTTTAATAACATCCTCCACCGGACTGAAGAGCGAACCCAGGTTTTGTGTTTCAATGCCTGGGGCAGGAATCGAATCCAAGATCCTGGGACTCGGACAAGCAAACGCTTTTCCCCCCTAAAGCGGGCCAGCTGGACCCTTCAGCCCGACGAAAACCCCCAAGGCGTTTCTCACAGAGTCAGACCCTCATGTGGCTGAGCCACACAAAACGGGGTGGAGAAAGACAGAATGCCCTGCATTTGTCTAGCACCTTTTGTCTTGCTGTGGCAGGCTTTGAACTGCACTCCACCAGCCGAGCTGAGAGTGATCCATGACAAACAGGTTCGGAATTAGTTGGGACTCTGTGCAGCCAATGTCGGGGACTCAGCAATACCCCCTTATCCAAGTGTGGAGAGACACAAACGGTGATGTAGGTTTGAGAGGTGTATCCCCTCCACAGATCGAGTGGAGGACTCGTTACCGAAATCTCAAAGGTTGGTTGGAAGAATTTGCATTTGCCAAACAAAGACAACATTCCCCTCTCTCTGAAGAAGGGTCCTGACCCGAAACATTGCATGATGCTGCCTGGCCTGCTGTGTTCCTCCAGCTCCACACTGTGTTATCTATTCCCCTCTCTGGGCTTTTTTTGCAGGTGTGACCACTGCTCAATGAGAGGAAACATTGCTGCCAATTTAGATGTGGCAAGCTTGGACAAATTGTAATGTAGCAGTAATCAGATTGTCAGATCAGTTAAATTGAAGTTGTTTACATTGAAGGACAAATTGTCAGCAGTCTGGGACACAGTGCCTGCTCTCCTGCAAGGCATTGCCATGGGATCTTTCCCATCCACCTACAACTGCTGGGATGATATCAACTGATATGATCTTAGAGAACAGCTGAGACATGATGGATTGGGTGAACATGCGAAGGTTTTTTAATGAAGGGCTGATTAGGTTTGAATTGGTTGCATAAACATGGGGGGCCAGTTAATCAGTGGGGTTTGTTTCATGACGTGTGTGGCTAATGGAAATAAAGTTCTCAGATAGGGTAGTATGATATCTCTGTTGTTAGGGGGGCTCAGTGGTTAGCACTGCTGCCTCACAACCCCAGGGACCCAGGTTCAATTCCACCCTCGGGTGACTGTCTGTGCTGAGTTTGCATGTTCTCCCTGCGTCTGTGTGAGTTTCCTCCCACAGTCCAAAGATGTGCAGGTTAGGGTAAATTGCCCCATAGTGCGCAGGGATGTGTGGGTTAGCCATGGGGAATTCAGGGTCTGGTTGGAATGCTCTTTGGAGAGTTGGTGTGGATTCAATGGTCTGCTTCTACACTGTAGGGATTCTACAGCAATGTGGACTGGAGTTCAGTTTAAACCAGTTGTTTTTTGATGCGAATGCCCCAACAGAATGACAGCACGTACAACTGTACAACCCATTTGGAGTGTGAAATGCCAAAATCTCTGGACTCCATGTCACAACCTCGTGACTGAGAGTCAGACACCATCGTCTGAGCTCGCCAAAGTGAATTTCAAGGAGAACCTTTGAGGAGTGTAGGGAGGTGAAGACAGGGCAGGCCAATGTTTAAAAGCTTGCTGGTTGTAAAGGTGGCCACCAACTTAAAGATGAAGGAGGTGGGCAGAACACAAAAGGGCAGAAACAGAGGAACACATCAATTCCTTTAGGTTTGTAAAGCTAGAGGAGGGTACAGAGAGGGTTGGAGGACCTAAACAGAGTGCAAGGATAGTCAGGGCTACAGGGCTGGAGAAAGGTGTGGAGACAGTGAGAGCTAGATGAAAATACAGAGATAATGAGGGTTGTAGGGCTGGAGGAGGGTACTGAGATAATGAGGATGGTTGGGCTGGAAGAAGATAAAGAGATAGGGAGGGGTGTTGGGTTGGAGGAAGATAGAGAGATAGGGAAGGTTATAGGACTGGAGGAAGTTACAGAGATAAGGAGTGTTGTAGGGCTGGAGGAAGTTACAGAGATAGGGAGGGGTGTAGGGCTGGAGGAGGATACAGAGATAGGGAGGGGTGTAGAGCTGAGAAAGATTCCAGCAGATTAGAAAAATAGCAAATCTATCTTTTTTAATTCAAGAAAGGAGTGGAGTCAGAAAACAGGAAATTATAAGCCATTGAATCTAACATCTGTTATAGAGAAGATATTAGGTTCAAATGCAGATTGTAGAAGGATGTTGAGGAAAACATAATGTGATCAGGTAGAGTCAATATGGTTTTGTGAAAGGGAAATTATACTGTATTAATCTATTTGAGTTTTTTTTGATGTGTTAACAGTAGCAGCAGATAGAGGGTGGACGTGGTGTACTTAGGTTTCCAAAGGCTTTGATAAGGTACCATATCAAAGGTTGCTACACAAGGTAAAAGCACTTGTTGCAAGGATTAGTGGGTCATCAGGCCGAACAGATTGGTTGCCCAACAGGAAACAGTGTGGGTGGGTGGACTGTATCAGATTGGGGGAGCTATAATTAGTGGAGTGCCACAGGGAACAAATGCTGACTCCTCACGTATTTACAATCTGTGTCAATGATCTGGATAACGCGGCCAAATGTACGGTAGCTCCATTTGTTGATGACTCTGAGACAGGTAGGAATGTAAGTTGTGAAGGGGAGGTAGAGAGTCTGCAATTGAATAGAGACAGGTCAAGGGAGTGGGCAAAATGTGGCGGCTCGTGTATAACCTGGAGAAATGTGACTTCTCCATTCTGGCGAAGAAAATGCAAAAGCAGTACATTGTTTAACTGGAGACAGGATGCAGAACCTAATGGTATAGAGGGATCTGCATGTCCCAGTTGCATAAATCTTAAAGTTAGTACGCAGATACAGCAAGTCATTAGGAATGTCATTATTACTGCAATGGAGTGGAACACAACCATTAGAACGTAAGAACCAGGAGCAGGAGTGGGTCATCTGGCCCCTTGAGCCTGCTCCACCATTCAATAAGATCATGGCTGATCTTTTCATGGACTCAGCTCCACTTACCCACCCACTCACCATAAACCGTAATTTCTTTACTGTTCAAAAATCTGTCTATCTTTGCCTTAAAAACATTAAATGAGGAAGCCTCAACTGCTTCACTGGACAGGGAATTCCACAGATTCACAACCCTTTGGGAGAAGAAGTTCCTCCACAATTCAGTCCCAAATCTGTTCCCCCTTATTTTGAGGCTATGCTCCCTCGTTCTGGTTTCACCCACCAGTGGAATCAACCTCCCTGCTTCTATCTTATCTATTCCCTTCATAATTTTACATATTTCCATAAGATCCCATCTTCACTCTTCTAAATTCCAATGAGTGCAGTCCCATTCTACTCAATCTTTCCTCATAAGCCAACCCTCTCAACTCCGGAATCAACCGAGTGAACCTCCTCTGTACCCCCTCCACTGCCAGTCCATCCTTTCTCAAGTAAAGAGGCCAACACTGTACACAGTACTCCAGGTGTGGCCTCATCAGCACCCATCACCTCCCTGCTTTTAAACTCCATCCCTCTATCAATGAAGGACAATAGGATGTAGGGAGATTGTATAGCAGCTGTGCCCAGCTTTGGTGAGACCACTCAAATAAAAGCAAAATACTGCAGACCCTGGAATTCTGCAACACGCAGAGAGAAAGTCGGCAGGCCTAGCAGCACTGAGAGAAACACAGTTAATGCTTTGAGTCCAACATGACTCTTCAGTCCTTGAGTCCTGGACTAAACTACATTCATTGAAGTCGTGAAGAAGAGTCACATCGGACTTGAGGCGTTAACTTTGTTTTGGCTCGACAAATGCTGCCAGACCTGCTGAGTTTCTCCAGCATTTACTGTGTTTGTTGGTAAGACCACAGCTGGAGCACAGTGTAGCTTCATTGTAGCAATGAAGAGAAACTTCACTGACTCAATCATTGGATAAAGGGCATATCCTAGAAAGAAAGGGCAAACAGGGTTAGACCTCTGCCCATTGGAGTGTCAATGAATGTCAGCTGACCTTATTGAAACATAGAGTCATAGAGTCATACAGCACAGAAACAGACCCTTCGGTCCAACCAGTCCACGCTGACCATAATCCCAAACTAAACTAGTCCCACCTGCCTGCTCCTGGCCCATATCCCTCCAAACATTTCCTATTCATGAACTTATCCAAATGTCTTTTAAACATTGTCACTGTACCCACATCCACCACTTCCTCTGGAAGTTCATTCCACATGTGAACCACTCTCTGGTTAAAAAGAATTGAAAACTATGCCCCCTCGACTTGAAATCCCCCACCTTAGGGAAAAGATACCTGCCATTCATTTTATCGATGCCCCTCATGATTTTACAAACCTCTATAGGTCACCCCTCAACCTCCTATGTTCCTGCAGACGTTCAGTGCAAGTGTGATGAGCCAAAAGACCACATTCTGTGTTGTAATGCTTCTACGTTTTAACTGTTCCCAGATAATGGTAAACTTAAGGAATGTGCTCTCAGCTGGTGTGGAGGGCACTGACTCTCTGTGTGTTGTTGGTGTGAACTAGTTCTTAGCTGTGTCTGAGAGTGAGTCAGAGTGAGGGCAGAGGGGACACTTCATCTGTGTGATCTCCTCGACTGGTTTCAATAGCCTGTGGACATCAGAGAGGAACTTTCCAGGATATCTTCCCTCGTCGGGCCTGTGCTTGTTATATTTTCACCTGACAATAGTAACAGCGATAGTAATCAGGAAGAGTGTCTCAAATGAGGGAGAGAGGCTAAGGCTGCAATAAGGAAGGTTAAGAGGAAGCATGAAGAAAGGATGGCAGACTGTGCTGAAACAAAGAGCAAAATGTTCTTCAAACGTATTAACAGGACAAGATTAGTGAAGAATAGAGGAGTGCCAGGAAGGAACAAGCAGGGTATGACACTCACTGAAGCAAAGGGTAAGGCAGAAGTACTGAATAAGTACTTTGCTTTGTCTTGACCAAATTGCAAAGTGGTGACAATGACCCAGTTTGAGCAACTGAACAGCCTACTGATAAACTTAAAAAAAAGGCTGGCAGTACTCCAGGTAGAGAAGTCACAAGTCCAGGATGGGATATGCCCTAGATTGTTGAGAGAGACAAGTGAGCAAATTGCAGAACCGTCGTCAAAAATTTTCCAGGAGCCTCGGAACACAGGACTAGTCCCAGGGGGCGGGAGGATTGCAAATGTGACACTGCTATCTAAGAAAGGGGTAAAAATGAACGCAGGAAACTAGAGTCATCTTCAATAATGGGAAAACTGATGGAGCCATAATGCGGGATAAGGTAAACACACACTTAGAGAAAAATAAGTCAATGCTGGGCATTCAACATGGCTTCGTCATGGGCAGGTCATGTTGGAGATAGCAAGAACTGTAGGTGCTGGAGTAAGAATCAACCCAGTGCAGCGTTGGAGGAACACAGCAGGTCAGGCAGCATCAGAGAAGCAGGAAAGCTGACGTTTCGGGTGACCCAAAACATCGCCTCTACTGTTCCTCGGGTCATGTCTGAGTTCTTTGGCAGGGAGACACAGGCCAAAGATCCCAGTGGGATTTTCAGGGTCAGGAAGAGTAGGACGGGTAGAACAGTGTTGATCATTGAGGCTGCGGACATTGTGGGCTGCGGGGACAGGCTCAATTCTACATTCATGTGGCCACTATGTCCCGTGAAAGGGAGACGTGCTCCATTCTGCCTACACAGGTTGTCATCTTGATGACTGCAGGGATTTTTGACCAAAGCAAACTGAACCAGAAACTTGAACAAGCGGCTCAGGAACACAAGCTACAAAATGATTTGAGGTGAATGTTGTGCAAAAAAGAAAGAAAGCCACCCACATTGCAACCTTAAGTTTCAACATTCTGCAGTGTTAGGCATTGTTACATAGCTTCGTGGTACATTTTTAATGATCCTCCAACCCACATTATCTGCATTTTCTGACTTCTGTCCCTATTTTAACACCTTCCCACCGGAGTTTTGTGGTCTGTGAACGGAGGCTGTAAAAGTTGAACAAATGCTGTGGGTTAGGTGGAATTGAAACAGGGGTAAATTTGCTTGCGGTGAGAAATATTCATGTCACAGAGAGAGCCCACCTTTGGCAAAGAACATGAAAAATCTACATTTCCAAATATTCTTAACATGCTAAAAGAATATCTGGAACAAGGAGAGTGAGAAACAAAAAGAGAAACCAGGGAATGAGGAAATGAAAATGAAACAATGGTTTCTGACCAGAAACATAAACCATTCTCAAACATTCAACTCTAATTCTGTGTCCTCCCAACATTTCCTGTTTTAGTGAGTAACATGTTCCTTCTTTTTTAAAGAGAACAGGACTAGATGCTTAATTTCGCAAATGATAAGTTTTTCAGGAGGAATGAGGTGAGTAAAAACGGAGGATATGTAGCAGTGTTGGTCAAAGATAGTAGCATAGCCCTTGATGAAGATGCAGTTTATTGAATTAGAACCTGTATGGTTGGAGGTAGGAAACAGGAAGTGGGCAGTGTCCATGTGTATTTATTACAGACCTCCAAATCGGGGGTAGGAAATAGAAGAGATTATGGAAATCTGCAGGCCAAATTAGGGTTGTGATAATTGGTGGTTTCAATTACTCTACAATAGACAGGGAACAAGGTAAAGTGTGAAATACGGAAGGGGAGAAATTCCAGCATTGTGAGCAGAACAACTTTCTGGAACAGTGCGTTTCTAGTCCTGTCAGGGATAGAGTTATGTTGGATATGGCCCTAGGAAATGAGGCAGACCAAGCGGAGAACATCAGAGTTGGGGGAGCATTTTGGAAATAGTGATCATAATATAAAGTATACAAAGTTGGAAAAGGATTAAAAAGGAAGTAAAGGATCGCTGACTGGAAAAAGGCAGATTTTAAGAGTGTAGAAGTTGAACTGGAGCATGTTGATTGGAAATGCATTTTAGTGGATTAAACAGTGAATGAAAAATAGAAAATTTTCAAAAGAGTGATGAATAGGGATAGTAGGAACTGCAGATGCTGGAGAATCTGAGATAACAAGGTGTAGAGCTGGATGAACACAGCAGGCCAAGCAGTATCAGAGGAATTTTCTGAAGAAGGGTCTAGGCCCGAAACGTCAGCCTTCCTGCTCCTCTGATGCTGCTTGGCCTGCTGTGTTCATCCAGCTCTACACCTTGCTATATCAGAGATGAATAGGGTGCAGGTTAGGTACATAAATGAATATAGGGTATCCAATGCTTGAGTATCTTGGATAATTAAGGATATTCATGAGAAAGTAAAAAGAAAAACAAGGCATATGATGCACACCAGAATAATAACAGCAATAGAAATTGGGAACAGTATCTCAAATGTGGGAAAGAGGCTAAGGCTGGAATAAGGAAGGTTAAGAGAAAGTATGAGGAAAGGATGGCAGGTTGTGCTAACGGTAAAATGTTCATCAAACATATTAATAGCAAAAGATTAGTGAAGGACAGAGTGAAGCCTATAGGGAAGAAGCAGGATACATTGCAAAAAGGGTAAGGCAGAGGAACTAAATGAATACTTTGCTTTGTCTGGACCAAATTAGAAAATGGTGACAATGACCCAGTGTAAAATATGGGTGTTGAGCATCTCAGCAGCATACTGATAAATTTTTAAAAATGGCTGGCAGTATTCTGGGTAGAGAAGTCACGAGGCCAAGATGGGACGTGCGCTAGATTGCTGAGAGAGGCAAGGGAGCAAATTGAGGAACTGTTGCCTGACATAGATATTGCTATTTAAGGGCAAAAGATAACCCAGGAAACTATGGGCCTGTGAGCTTGTCATTAACAGTGGAACAACTGATGAAGGCCATAAAACAGGAAAAGGTCAATATACATTTAGAGAAAAATAAGTTAATTCTAGACAGTCAATATGGTTTTGTTCAGGGCAGGATCATGTTTGGCAAATTTAATTGAGCTCTTTGATGAGGTGACACAGGCAGTGAATAAGGTAATGCTGTGGATGATGTGTATTTGGACTTCCAGGAAGAATTTGATACAGTGCCACACACAAGTTGGTTAGCAAATGCGAAATGTTTGAGATTGGTGGGTCCTTAGCAGCACGGATTGGAAGTTGACTAAAAGATGGAAAACAGAGGGTAGGTATAGACAGGCATTTGGCAGATTGGAGATGAGTTGAAAGTGGAGATTGGTGTTGGGATACTTGCTTTTTTTCTGATTTTGTAAGCAATTCGGAAACATACACCGAAGTTTGCAGATGGTACTAAGCTGGAGAGAATAGTCAATTGTGAGGATGAATCTGAATGACTTCAGAGGGACATTAACAAGTTGGCCAAATGGACAGACATCTTGCAGATGATTTTCAATGCAGAGAAATGTGAGATAATGCATATTTGGTAGAAGACACATAGGAGGACAATATAAGCTCAATGGTACAAATCTGAGGGGAGTGCAGCAACAGTGGGACCTCAGGGTAACACTCTGAAGGTGTCCAGACAAGTTAAAACATTAGAAAAGATGTTTATAGGATCCTTGGGTTTATAAATAGAAGCAGGAAAGTCATGCAACATCTCAACAAATGATTGGTCAGACCACATTTGGAGTACTGTATTCAGTTCTGAGCACTTTACTTAATGAAGAATGTTAAAGCCCTGGAGAGGGTGCAAAGGAGGTTTACCAGAATGATACCAGGAATGAGGGATTTCTAAGGACAAGGAAAAATTAGAGAAATTGGGCTTATTCTCCTCAGAGCACAGAAGATTAAGAGGCGGCCTTATTGAGGTGTTCAAAATTATGAACAATTTTGACAGAGTAAAGAAGGATGCTCTGTTTCCACTAATTGGTATGTCAGCAATTAGGGATCACACATACAGGATTATCAGAGAGAGAGATGGAGTGAGATGAGGAGAAATTTCTTGTTAGGATTTGGAATGCACTGCCTGGGAGAATAGTAGAGGTAGATTCCATTGGAGGTTTCAAAAGTGAGGTGGATATATATTTGAAAGGAATGACCTTAGAGGGTTACGGAGATAGGGCTGGAGAGTGGGACTAGCTGGGTACCTCTTTCAGGAGCCAGTACGGACATGGTGGATCAAATGGCCTCCTTCGGTCCTGTGAAATTCTATGACTCTAAATGTTTCTGATTCAGCTGACCTAAGGCAACAGTTGGTTTTTGGGTGAAAACACCTATAGTTTTGGAGAATGTAATGCCTGAAGGCTCTACACTTAAGGAGATGGTAGCATGGACTAGTAATTCAGACAGATGCTGAAGGTTAATGCTCTGGGTGACCCTGCTCCCAAGCCCACTATGACAGCTGGTGGGGTTTAAATTCAATTCATAAAACCTGATATTGAGAGCTAGACTCAGTCATGGTGATAAGGACCACTATCATCGATTGTGATAAAATCCCATCTCATTCACTAATGTCCTTTATAGAGGTCAATCTGCCATCCTTACCTGCATGTGACTTCAGACCCACAATAATGCCTATGAACTGAAATAGCCAAGGAAGACACACAGTTCAGGGGCAATTAGAGATGGGCAACAGAAGCTGGCTTTGCCCAGCAATGTCTAGACCCAATGACACATAATTAAATACTCTTAAAGATCTCTAGCTTAACTACACACGGGATGCCTTTTCTCATATCTTAAGTTGATAAATATCTATCAGTCTCAGAATTCAGGTGAATGATTTCCATTCTTTCTGGGATGGCTCAGTGGTTCAGTGGTTAGCACAGCTGCCTCACAGTCTTAGGAACCCCAGTTTGATTTCTCCCTCAGGTGACTGCCTGTGTGGAGTTTGCACGTTCTCCTCGGGTCTGTGTGGATTTGCTCTGGTTTCCTCCCACAGTCCAAAGTTTTGTAGGCTAAGTGGATTGGCCATGCTAAATTACCCCGTAGTGTTCAGGGCTGTATAGATTGTTGGGTTATCAGGTTATAGGGGGATGGGTTTGAGTGGGATGCTCTGAGAATCGGTGTGTCTGTGTTGGGCCGAAGGGCCTGTTTCCACACCGTAGGGATTCTAAGACTGAGCTAGCATCAATGACTATTGTAAAAGGAAGATCTTATCCTTACCTACCATCAGTGCGTAAAAGTGTTCTGTAACTTCAATCCTGAAAGGTCTGACTCTAATTTCTAAGGCTATGATCCTGGCCTCTAATCTCACAAACCAGCAGAAATAGTTTCTGTCTAGCTAATCTGACTGAGTCCCATTAATTATGTTGAAAGCCAATCACCTCTTGATGTTCTGACATTCTAATATTCCATTCCAAATATCTTTTCACCAACATTAACTGTGTGGCCATCAAGGCTGATCATTCTAACAGACGCCAATCCAAAATTTCCACTTGCCTTT
Source organism: Rhincodon typus (assembly GCF_021869965.1). Classification (NCBI taxonomy): domain Eukaryota; kingdom Metazoa; phylum Chordata; class Chondrichthyes; order Orectolobiformes; family Rhincodontidae; genus Rhincodon; species Rhincodon typus. The sequence goes on along the minus strand of NC_063369.1, from coordinate 13,767,237 downwards.
TCTTTGCCAAAACAACTATATCTCCATTCCTTCACAACCGCTAACTAGACCTCTGGGACTCTCTTACTAACAGCATTGTTCAAGATGGCAGCTCACCTCTGCCTTCTCAAGGGATGGTCAGTAAATGCTAGTCCAGCCAGTGATAACCACGTCCCAAGAAGATTTAATAGAAACTTCATCAGTCCTCTTTGTGAATGCTTCAAATACACATCGACCCTGTAACTCTTGGGTCTGTTCAATATACAAGTTGAGCGGCTGTTAAGAAAGTATGCAGGATTGATGGTTTTAAAAATAGAGGCACACCAATGAACGTATTCTAAATCCTTAATAAAATCATTGGTTAATTCTCGGATGAACTTCTGTGTCTCGTTCTCTGCGTCACACTTGAACACGCTTCTCCAAAACTATCGAAATCTACACTTGTCCTTTTTTCCCTCACTAGGCCCTTTGCCTTGAGCATATTTCAAGTGCTCATTACAGTTACAATTAGGTTAATTGTCACAAGTACTGAAGTACAGAAGTACAGGAGTACAATGAAAAGTTTACAATGTAACCTCATCTTAGGTACAAAGTAACCAGGCACAAATCTTAGTGCAAAATAGAGAGATAAAGAAATATAAGTTATATTAACTTATAGTGATTCATAGTAAAAGTTAGAAAAATAAGAACTAAAGTTAGAAAGGTAAATACTACAGTCTTTCTATAAGGGGACTGCAGTAGATCAATGCAAGGGGCATCCATTCAAGTACATTTTAATGGCTGTGTGATTAAGTGATTAATTTGGGACGAACACTGTATTGATTTTGTTCCTCCTTTCCCCACGTCGACAAAATTGCCTGCATTGACAGGACAAAAATGTTAAGTAAAACCTTTTAAAATGGCCAAATTGTCGCAGTGTTGTTAAAAAAGAGCTGAGATGGGGTTTTATCTTTCTCTCCGTCTGTACATCGTGACCAATTTCCCTCTCCGTTGCTTTCAGTGGTTACAAAAATGTGCAGTGTGGCAGAACGTTAAAATTGTTAGCAGACGTCATCACTCGAGATAAAGACCATAAGCTGTGGTTTGCCATGTCTGTGGCCATGCAATTTTCTAACTCAGCTATCCCTCAGCAGACTGTAGTATTGCTTCGGAAAGTTGTGGTTCAAATCCCACACCATGTGACCGTAAGATCAGCCTGAAGATGCACATCTAGTGCTATCTTCCAAGTGATCATGACTTTGTCTTCTCTCACTGCCGGACATGTAATATCCAAAGAAGGGCTGGATCACTGTGCCTTGTGCCCTGGACAATATCTATCTCAGCCAACATCGCAGAAATGATCATCCCAATCTTAGGAGGTTCCTTTGCTCAGATGGGCTGCCATGTTTCATATATCACAACACTCCTTCAAAAAATACAGGATTTCAATGACTGAAAAGTGCACTTTGAGGTTGTGAAAAACAACAAGGACAAGTTGTGTCATGGTATGTGGACATTGCAAGCAAGGCCAGCATTTAGTGCCCATCCCTAATTACCCTTGAACTGAGTGGGTTTGCTCTGCCATTTCAGAGGGCAATTGAGAGTCAACCATATTGCTGTGGGTCTGGAGTCACATGTAGGTCAGGCCAGGTAAGGATGGCAGATTTCCGTCCCTAGAGGATATTGGTGAGCCAGATGGGATTTTTTATGACAATCACCCATGGCCACCTTTGCTAAGATTAGTTTTTAATTCCAGATTTTCTTCATCACCTGTCTGTTTTCGTTCCAAATTTCTCCCTCAATTCCTGAAGGCGTTAGCTGTCGCTGATTTTCAGTCAGACTCTGATGCCCAGTACCTTGCTGAAGAGACCACTCCTCAGGTGTGACGCTTAATCACAGAACATTGGCGGTTACATAGCAGCGGAGTATCCTATCTTCTCTGGGCACTGCATGTTTTCAGAAAGTGCTGTTGGCTGACACCTTGTCTTCCACAGATCGGCATTGTCTAGTCTCTGCATCAAATAATTTAGCTGGCCCTGACCAGAATGTTATGAATGAATTTGCCAAGGTGTTCCACAATACCGGAGCAGTGAAATCAATACAAACTCAAGCCAGTACCAATGCAAAACAGTCCCAACTTTATTAGGAACAAAGTTACGACAATCTTTACTACCAAACATACTATCTCTAATCTTATCCAGCCCCTTGAGTTACAATGATTCCCCAGTGTCTTGTAGATTTACACAGTCTCTATCTCTCTTTCTCTCTGTTTCTCTCTCTCTGTCTATCTCTCTCTCTCTGTCTATCTCTCTCTCTCTCTGTCTCTCTCTGTCTATCTCTCTCTCTCTCTCTGTCTCTCTGTCTCTCTCTCTCTCCCTATCTCTCTCTCTCTCTCTATCTCTCTCTCTGTCTATCTCTCTCTCTCTGTCTCTGTCTCTGTCTCTCTGTCTCTCTCCCTCCCTATCTCTCTCTCTCTCTGTCTATCTCTCTCTCTCTCTCTCTGGCTCTGGCTCTGCGTCTGCAAAATTGTTGCCTCCCTCTCTCCTTCCAGATGGTCACCTGATCCTTGCCTCTTGCCACGCTGGTCTCCTTAGAAGGCCTCAGATGAGTCCAAGAGAGATGTCTGCGGGTGAACCCTGTTTTTATATCCTTTAGATGGTTTTCTCGTACTTTCCATAGTCCTGGCCAATCAGGGAGATACACTTAACAGTTTGAAACAGTGTCGATCATTTGGATGGCTCGCTACTGTTAGTTTCTTTGTGTAGCAGGACCCAGTGCCTTTCTTGCCTGGATCCTTCTATGTTTAGTGGATAAGTTGTTTGGGTATGCGTGTCCAGGATAACTGTTGCCTTTTACATTATGCTAAAGTCATTAGTACCTAGCTACTGTGTGGGCTTTGTGATTTCAGAGTTTTACTCGGCCAATGTACCCAGCATCCCTTGCTGTTTAGCCAAGTTAGCAATTTATCTGTGTTTTAGCAGCTGGGAGGCCCTCAATGCTGCTGGAAAAAAATTGACTGAGCGCACGATTACACTTGTTCAGGCGCCGAAAGAGTGGTAGAAGTTGCACTCATACAGGGCCTTTCCACAAGCTCAGGGCTGAAGGAAGTCCTGAATAGCCATATGTGACATGTGGCCACCATTGGGGGTAGCCACTTTGCAACAGACTGCAATGTCCCACAGACAGCAGCATGAGCTCAGCCAAGGCCACCTACACACTCAGCGAGGACTGTACTTGGGGATCTGGGAATTAAACATTATCCTCATGCTATAGGCCCCAGAATGCCACACTGGAATGCCACAACAGCTTGGCATGAGGGGATAAAAATCACAATGAGAGAGCTTCCCTGTTCATGACAAGATCTTACACTGCTCTGCACAAAGCTGTGAAAACATATTGTTCCGTATTATCTTTGATAACAATCCATCTTCAATATAAATGCATGTCTATTGTGGTTTCCACATTAGGTTCTTGTCACTGAGTCATGTCCCAATCGTTCTCAGATCTGATAAACCCCCATGACCTTTCTTCAAACAAACCTATTGTTCAGCTTTTCCAACGTTAAGCTTACAATGATCCTGGAGCACATTATCCCACCTCGTACTCACAAAACTAGGCTCATTCCTGAAGAACCTTTATCACACAGGATTAAGCAGAATGCAAACAGAACAGAACAGGCCATTCAGCCCAAGCAATGCAGGCTGGTCTATATGTGCCATTTAATGTTGGCCACATACTCTCTTCTTCCTTGTTCCTCTTAAATGCCTCTACACTATCTGGCATCTTTGCCAGATAATTCACCTGACTTAACTTCTTCTCAATCTGATAGGGACCACTAAACCTTGGTTTGAAGGGATCTCTTACCACTGGTAACAGCACCAATACTTTATCCCCGCGGGCAAACGTACAAATTTTAGATTTCTTTTCTGCTCCTTGCTTCACTATGTGCTCTGCCACCTTCAAATGTTGTCGAGCTAATTCACCTACTCTGTTTAATCTTCCTCTCGCCTCAGATACATAATCCAACTGTGAGATCTCTGACTTCAGACCTATCAACATTTCCTTAATGAATTTTAAAGGCCCTCTTACTTTGTGTCTGGAGTAAACTGAGTTGATTCATTTAGACCATCTCCAACAGCGAATAATATTATTGAGATACCTTTATCCTAATCATTTGGATAATCCTGGCAGTAAACCCTCAGCATTGTCTTTATGGTCTGATACCACTTTTCATATGCTCCCTCGGATTCAGGATGGTACGCACTGGAATTAAAGTGTTGGATGTCTAAATTTTCCTTAAATAATTTGGCTGTAAGATTGGCCCCTTGGTCTGATTGAATCTCCCTGGGTAGTCCATAATGGGTAAAGAAAGCAAGCAACTCCTCCATAACCTTCTTTGCCTTGATATTCCGTAATGGAATTGCCTCTGGAAACCTGGTAGACATATCCATCAGGGTGAGCAAATACGAGTTCCCACTTTTGGTTTTAGGAAAGGGACCTACACAATCAATCATAATCCTCAGGGAAGTTTCTTCAAATGTGGGAATTGGTATCAAAGGTGCTAGTTTTATTACGGCCTGGGGCTTTCCTACCATCTGACATGTACGACAGGCTCAGCAAAATTCAACCACATTTTTATGTAATCCCGGCCAATAGAAATGCTTCTGTATCTTGGCCTGAGACTTCCTCACTCCTAGATGACCCCCTCCAGATAATTCCTGTGCTACCCACAATGCTTCCCGTCTGTATGCTACCGGCAAAAATAATCCGGTGAACTTCCATCCATTTTTCCTGTGCCCTAACTTGCCAAGGTCTCCATTTCCGCCTTAGAATTCTATCCTTAAGGTAATAACATTCCGGAATACATTCTTATTCCTTTTCCAAGCAGGCTTTATGATATAAACCTTTTATTGTCTCATCTTTTTGTTGCAGGCTTGGAGGGCCAAAGAGCGTGTTCCTGTACTGTAATTTTCTTTTCTTTGTTGTAACTCCATTAGTCTTTCAGAACTAAACCCTTCTGCCTTATCCTCTACCTGTTCAGGTTTTACCTGAACCAAAACAGAATCCCTCTCGTCCTCACGTACCACCCCACCAACCTCCGGATCCAACGCATCATCCTCCAAAATTTCCGCCATCTGCAATCCGACCCTACCACCAAAGACATTTTTCCCTCCCCACCCTTATCTGGCTTCCAGAGGGACCACTCTCTCCGTGACTCCCTTGTCCGCTCCACACTCCCCTCCAGCCCCACCTCACCTGGCACTTTTCCCTGCAACCACAGGAAGTGCTACACCTGCCCCTACACCTCCCCCCTCACCCCCATCCCAGGCCCCAAGAAGACTTTCCACATCAAGCAGATGTTCACCTGCACATCTGCCAATGTGGTATACTGCATCCGCTGTTCCCGTTGTGGCGTCCTCTACATCGGGGAAACCAAGCGGAGGCTTGGGGACCGCTTTGCAGAACATCTACGCTCGGTTCGCACTAAACAACTGCACCTCCCAGTCGCGAACCATTTCAACTCCCCCTCCCATTCCTCAGATGACATGTCCATCCTGGGCCTCCTACAGTGCCACAACGATGCTACCCCAAGGTTGCAGGAACAGCAACTCATATTCCACTTGGGAACCCTGCAGCCCAATGGTATCAATGTGGACTTCACAAGCTTCAAAATCTCCCCTCCCCCTACCGCATCCCAAAACCAGCCCAGCTCATCCCCGTCTCCCTAACCTGTCCTTCCTCCCACCTATCCCCTCCTCCCACCTCAAGCCGCACCCCCATCTCCTACCTACCAATCTCATCCCGCCCCCTTGACCTGTCCGTCCTCCCTGGACTGACCTATCTCCTCCCTACCTCCCCACCTACACTCACCTTTACTGGCTCCATCCCCACCTCTTTGACCGGTCTGTCTCCTCTCCACCCATCTTCTCCTCTATCCATCTTCTATCTGCCTCCCCCTTTCTCCCTATTTATTTCAGAACCCCCTTCCCCTCCCCATTTCTGAAGAAGGGTCTAGGCCCGAAACGTCAGCTTTCCTGCTCCTCTGATGCTGCTTGGCCTGCTGTGTTCATCCAGCTCTACACCTTGTTATCTCAGATTCTCCAGCATCTGCAGTTCCTACTATCTCTGAAACAGGTTTTACCTTTACTATTTCTTCAAACAAGGTGTCAGCTAACTGGACCACATCTCCTTCATCTTTCTGTTTGGTTTTCCCCTCTTGTTTTAGCTTATGGCTATGGGATCTTGTCACCGCACAGTCTAGCAAAAAATCCAAAGTATTTTCCTTTTAACTCCTCATTTCCCGAGTTTTCTTTTGGTTTTTCCACTGTAATGGACATCAATCCCACCTGAGATCCAGCTGTATCTTTCCAAGAACGAACTGTATTCGTGGAATAGACACACTTTCCATTACTGCCATTATCACTTCCCCAGGTCTTGATTGGACTTTCCAGCTTTATCTTACACAGGGAAAACATTAATTCTCTCTCCATCTATTCCACTGATTATCAGTCTCTCGGGCAACATTAAAGAAGGAGTGCAAATACTTTCATCTCTTACTATTAGAGGCTTACCAGCTTCCATATCTTTCAATATGTTAACTTCTTTAGCCAATCCCCCTGTTCTACCTGAGTAAACCTTACCCACACAGGTGAAGTTTTTGAAAAGATCGGACACGATGTTACTATCCAGCCCATGACTGAGCTGTGCACTCTCCTGCAGCAATTCGACTTCTCTTGGGATTTCCTTCACTACCTTAACTAATCCACTGGTTTAGCCTCTTTTACCACATCCTATTTCCCAGCGCCTCTCTTAAACCACCAGATTCAAAAATAGCTTCTGCTCCATTGTTACTAGACTTATGAACAGGCCTCTCAATTTTTAAATCTAATGTTGATCTCGCTCTTTGTGCACCTTCTCTGCAGCCGTCACATTGTATTCCTCGCTCTTCTCTATTACCCTAATGCACTTTGTATGGTATGGTCTGCCTGTACTGCAGGCAAAACTAAACTTTTCACTGTATCTAGGTACATATGATAATAATCAATCAAATCAAATAAAGTGTCTTCAAACACACCAGGGGTAACAGCCATTGGGAACACCCGATCAGACAAGAAACTGAGAAGCACAAAAGGAAAGAAGAGATACAACAGGACTACAAAAAGGGTGAGGAAATAACACCCCCCCGTACTGCCTGGTGGTCAAACATTTCATAACCAGTCACAATATTCTCCAGCACATCCCCTCCCAGTCACTAACAATTCCACATGATAAGCACTTTCCCTAGCACTGATGCGGTTATCATAGTTGAATGAGTGCAAGCCATGAGATGTGAGCATTTGCCATGCATCGACAGGAGATAAAGCATATTGGTGTTTGGGTTGAGCATTGACTGATGGACATTGTCTATAACTGGATGATGTGGGTACAGAGCATGACAGGTTAATAAATTTGCAGATGGACTTATTCACCCTGACTGCTTCTGTACAAATTGGCACCAGCCAGAAATCTGGGCAGTGGTTTCATTAGGAGCCTCACATCTCCAATATGTTTTGATTGTTTCTGCTCTTTCTCTGTTCAGGATTGACCCAGTTGGATAAAAGTTGCAATACAGTAGTAAGTGGTCGATCACCCCGAAATGATTTGATCTGGTTGGTAGGCTTGATCCATGTGCCAAACTATCTCCACCACTCAGAGATAGTAAGAACTGCAGATGCTGGAGTCAGAGATAACACAGTGTGGAGCTGGAGGAATATAGGCAGCATCAGAGGAGCAGGGAAATTGACGTGACCCGAAACGTCAGCTTTCCTGCTCCTCTGATGCTGCCTGGCCTGCTGTGTTCCTCCAGCTCCACGCTGTGTTATCTCCACCGCTATTTGTTCCCACAGCTTCCCGATATTATCAAAGAACATGAATATGAAGGGAATGAAGGGACATGTGACAACAGTAAATCAAATCAAATAATGTGTCTACAAACACACAGGAGGTAACAGCCTTTGGGAACACCCTATCAGGCAAGAAACTGAGAAACACCAAAACAAGGAAAAGATACAACAGGCCCTGTAAGTGAAGGCATTTTTAGCATGGCAGGGCTTGGAGACCCTGTTCCTATGCTGCATTGTTCTTCGTTCTTTGTTCTTGTTCTCTCCCCTTCCCCCCCCACAACTTTCCCACTTCATCTTCAGCATAAATACCACGATTTCACAAGCTGCTAACAGTTCTGATGAAGAGTCGCCAATCTTGAAATGTTAGCCCTGCTTTCTACAGAGGCTGCCAGACCTGCTGAGTTTCTCCAGCAATTTCTGTTTTTGTTTCGGGTCTCCGGCACCCGCAGTCATTTGTTTTATTTTTCTGACCTTATATCTGGAGAGTCTCCCATGCACCTACAGATACAGGATGTCTGATTTTCTCCCCAACACTTGCCTCAAGACCTCCAGTACTACATTGTCAGAAAAGTCGGGTATTGGTTCAAAATGTCACAGCCTGGGACTGACATCTGGAGACATTCCGAGAAGACATAACGCACCTCGCTTTTAAGAGTTGTTGTCGATCTTTAAAAAGCATTGACCAGTTGCAAAGTTAGATACATGTTGATGCAAATTTTTTTTATTCATTCGCAGGGTGAGGGCATCGCTGGCTAGGCAGCATTTATTGCCCATCGGCAGTTTAAAGTCAACCACATTGCTGTGGGTCTGGAGTCACATGTAGGCCAGAACAGGTAAGGATGGCAGTTTCCTTCCCTAAGGGACATTAGTGAACCAGATGGGTTTTTCCCAACAATGGATTCACAGTCATCATTAGACTCTTAATTCCAGATATTTTTATTGAATTCAAATTCCACCGTCTGCTGTGGCAGGATTTGAACCCAAGTCCTCAGAACATTACCTGGGTCTCTGGATTAACAGTCCAGCGATAAAATCACTAGGCCATTGCCTTCCTGCTGCAGATGACGAACAGAGCAGACAGTGCTGATTGCACATTGAAATAATTCAAAAGAACAGACAAGGCAAGTTTAATCTACTGGTTCCAACACTAGAAATGGGTGCAGATTAATCACACACTAATATAATGCCATGCATAGGCACATAGAAAATAGGAACAGGAGTAGAGAGCATCAAAGGAGCAGGAAACCTGACATTTCGGGTCTGGACCCTTCTTCAGAAAATTTTCACAAAATATTCTGAAGAAGGGTCCAGACCCGAAACATCAGCTTTCCTGTTCCTCTGATGCTGCTTGGCCTGCTGTGTTCCTCCAGCTCCACACCTTGTTATCTCAGATTCTCCAGCATCGGCAGTTCCTACTATCCCAGGAACAGGAGTAGGTTGTGTATTAGAGCTAGGAACCTACATTGTAGATGAGTGGAGTGTTTCAGGAGGGACAACATTCACAACTGCACTCGGATAAGCATTTTGTGAGAGACTAAGACATGGTCTGGTGCAGTCGATTCAGCTGGAGGCCTGCAGAATTAAACAGATAGCATTTACCTTACTATCAGTTTCATTCAAACCACACAGAACCCATAGCATTGAGGCAGCACAGTGGCTCAGTGGTTAGCACTGCTGCCTAACAGTGCTAGGGACCTGGGCTCGATTCAAGCCTCAGGGGACTGTCTGGGTAGAGTTTGCACGTTCTGCCCGTGTCTGTGTGGGTTTCCTCCCCCAGTCCAAAGATGTGCAGGTTAGGGTGGATAGGCCTTGCTAAGCTGCTCATAGTCTGTGGGGTAGGTGGGTTAGCCAGGGAAATGTAGACTAAGGGATTTTAGGTTTGGGGTTACTCAATAGGCCAAACGGTCTCTCACACACTGTCTATGATATCAAGGTTAGCAAATGTTCTGCCCTTATTCAAGAAGGGCTGCAAAGGAGGAAGATCCTGGCAACTATAGACCAGCAAGCCAAACACTTGTGGCAGGTAATTTACTTGAGAAGATTCTAAAGGATAAGATATACATGCATTTGGAAAGACAGGGTTTGATTAGGAGTAGTCAGCATGGCTTTGTACGCGGGAGATCATGCCTCACAAATTTGTTAGAGTTCTTTGATGAAGTGACTGGGAAGGTTGATGAGGGCAGGAGACATAGTCTATATGGATTTCAGTAAGATCTTTGATAAGGTTCCATATGGTAGGTTGCTCTGGAAGGTTAGATCGCATAGAATCCAGGGAGAGCTGCCAAATTGGACATGCAATTGGCTTGAGGGCAGGAAGCAGACAGTAATAGCGGGACGATGTTTGTCAGACTGGAGGCCTGTGACTAGTGATGTGCCTCAGGGGTCAGTGCTGGGCCCATTGCTGTTTGTTATCTATATCAATGATCTGGATGAGAATGTACAAGGCATGATTAGTAAGTTTGCGAATGACACTAACATAGGCGGTATCGTGGACAGTGAGGATGGTTATCAGAAATTGCAACAGGATCTTGATCAGCTGGGGAAGTGGGCTGAGAAATAGCAAATGGAGTTTAATATAGATAAGTGTGAGGTGTTGCATTTTGGAAAGTCAAATCAGGGTAGGAGTTTCATGGTGAACAGTAGGTCTGTAAGGAGTGTAGTGGAACAAGGGATCTTGGAGTTCAGGTGCACCGTTCTCTGAAAGTAGAGTCACAGGTAGACAGGGCAGTGAAGGCAGCTTTTGGCACCCTGGCCTTCATCAGTCAGGGCACTGAGTACAGAAGTTGGGAAGTTATGTTGCAGTTGTACAGGACATTGGTGAGGCCGCACTTGGAGTATTGTGTTCAGTTTTGGTCACGTTGCTATAGAAAGGGTGTCATTAAGCTGGAAAGAGTGCAGAAGAAATTTACAAGGATGTTGCCAGGACTCAAGGGACTGAGTTACAGGGAGAGGTTCGACAAGCTAGGACTTTTCTGGGTCAAGACACAAACATATGGATGATAATGGAATAGTGTAGGTTAGATGGGCTTCAGATTGGTTTCACAGGTCGGCGCAACATCGAGGGCCGAAGGGCCTGTACTACACTGTAATGTTCTACGTTCTATGTTCTAAGTGCAGGGAAATGGGGTTAGCATGGACAGACATTTTGGAACATTCCCAACTGGTCTCTTTCATCCATTCTGGAATTCCCTCCCAAAAGATCTCAGCCTCTCCACTTCTGTCTCTCAGCCCCCGTTAAGCTGTTCCTCATTTTTTTTTATATAGAATCCCTACAGTGTGGAAACAGGCCCTTCGGCCCAACAAGTCCACACCAACCATCAGAGCATCTTGGCCACACCTTGGGGTAAAGGACAGAAGCAGTGCCCAGCATGTACACAGAGCTAAGTCAGGTTGAGATACTGGTTGGCTGTAAACTAACTGAATGGTTGAGCAAACTCAAGGAGCTGGATAGCCTGCTACAATTTCTAAGTGTAGTGTTCCAAAATTACACTTTGGTAGAAAGTGCTGCAACTTTTCAGAGAGGCACCAGAGGGCAGGATTGCTAACTGTTAGAGTCAGACATCAGCAATTATCTCTGTTCAACCACACTGGGTGTTAAGAAGCTCTGTATATACAGTTGTGCCAGCTTTAATGTTGATAAACCTGAAAAATATCGACTCAGAATGCAAACTAGGCCAATTCAACAAATTCTCAAAGAACATTACTTTAAAAAAAAGTTCAAAAATAGCATCTCTGCAGTGGGGTGAGTAGGAACTGTCGATGCTGGAGAATCTGAGATAACAAGGTGTGGAGCTGGATGAACACAGCAGGCCAGGCAGCATCAGAGGAGCAGGAAAGCTACCGTTTTCGGGTCTGGACCCTTCTTCAGGGTCCAGGAGGGTTCAGACCCAAAACGCCAGCTTTCCTGCTCCTCTGATGCTGCCTGGCCTGCTGTGTTTATCCAGCTTCACACTGTGTTATCTCTGACTCTAGCATCTGCGGTTCTTGCTATCTCAGGGTTTGGTTATGTTGTTGGAACAATATCAGAAACAGAACACTTAGAGAAAACAGCCTCATGTCTAATCCCCTGCTGTCCCTGCTTGGGAGTGTTTGGTGGGGACAGTGTTGAGGGAGCTTTACTCTGTATCTAACTCTGTGCTGTCCCTGTCCTGGG
>NC_063369.1:13740987-13755233 GCF_021869965.1 Rhincodon typus | reverse complement strand
TACTCTGTATCTAACTCTGTGCTGTCCCTGTCCTGGGAGTGTTTGATAGGGACAGTATAGAGGGAGCTATACTCCGTATCCAACCCCGTGCTGTAGCTGCCCCAGCAATGATCTGTGCTGATAGGGGAAGGTGAGTGGTGGAGGTTGCTGTGAATGTTATTCTCCATCTCTAAGTCACTACCTCCTCACCTCCTGAGGTTGACCAGAATGTGCTGTTCAGCAAACGTCAAAAGGAGAGATAACAAGGTGTAGAGCTGGATGAACACAGCAGGCTCAGCAGCATCAGAGGAGCAGGAAAAGGAAGAGCACAGCAGCAAGAAGAAGGGTCCAGACCCGAAACGTCAGCCTTCCTGCTCCTTTGATACTGCTTGGCCTGCTGTGTTCATCCAGCTCTACACCTTGTTATCTCAGATTCTCCAGCATCTGCAGTTCCTACTATCTCTGAAACAATCAAAAGGAGAGATTTGCTTTGCTCCAGGATAAAATATACTTTGCACTTTGCGATGCAAATGAGCTTTTTGTGACAAAAAAATTGTGAGAAACGAGACCCTCTGTGGCGTGGCTTTCCCTATCTCCCACAATGCAGTGAAACCATGCCTGCATTAATATGCTCCACACTCCATTCGCTCACCACCAATTCCATCATCTCCACGGCAACAGCCAGTGATTAACCTGAACTCTTTCCAACCTGTGTGTCACGTTTGATCTTGGGATCAGCTGCAAAATTTACCCCATCACTGAGACTCTGATTTTGCTGCCTAGGGGTCGCACGGTGGCTCACAGCGCCAGGAACCTGGGTTCGATTCTACCCTCGGGCGACTGTCTGTGTGGAGTTTGCACATTCTCCCCGTGTCTGTGTGGGTTTCCTCCGAGTGCTCCGGTTTCCTCCCACAGTCCAAAGATGTGCACATTAGGGTGGACTGGCCATGCAAAATTGCCCATAGTGTCCAGGGATGTGTAGATTAGGTTAATTATTGGGGAAGGGTCTGGGTGGGATGCTCTGAGGGTCAGTGTGGACTTGTTGGACCGAAGCGCCTCTTTCCACCCTGTAGGGATTCCATGATTCAATGATTGATTCTACCCCTGGCCTCAGCTCATTGCCACAGAAGCCTTCAATGGTTCCTCCGAAACTTGACGGTTCCTTGCCCTCCTCACTGTTTCTACATTCTCAGCTCTCAGGTACACCCCCAACTCTGCTGCCTGGTCTTTCAGAGAATCCCTACAGTGTGGGAAAAGGCCAGTTGGCCCCTTGAGCCCACGGAATGAGGCAGAGATTTGAGAGAAAAAACATAAACAGATGAGGGAAGTCTGGAATTAAGAACTAGTCTCAGTAATGGTGGCCATAAGGCCATCACTGATTGTCATTAAAATCCATCTGACTCATTAATGTCCTTTCGGGAAGGGAACTCTGCCATCCTTACCCAGTCTGGTCTGCATGTGACTCCAGACCCACAGCAACATGGCTGAATCTTAACTGCCCTCTGAAATGGTCCACCAGGCCTCTCAGTTCCAGGGCAACTAGGGATGAGCAACAAATGTTGGCCTTGCAAACCCATTAAAAATTATAGGCATCAGTTGGTTCTTCATCAACAAGTTACAAAGGAAGGCAAGAAGAAAATTAACCAAAGTCTTTTAAACTCCAGAGGATCCCATGGCTGGTTGAGTGCGCATTCTGTGTTGATGATGTAGTTCAGCAGGATCCCAGGTTCAAACCCTACACTCTGCTCCTCACTCACTTGCTTCACAGAGTTGAAACTCGACCAATCCCTTTCCCTGATCACATCCCCTTCCAGAAACTGGGAACATAGGTGTCGAGAGAGGATGTAATCAGCAGCAGTTACATTTATGATGCGCCTGAACGTATGAAAGCACCCTTCATGGGTGTAATCAGGCAAAATGAGACACAGAACCATGCAATGATATGAGAGCAGATGATTAAAACTTAGTCATATAGCTTAGAGTATCTTAAATAAAGTCAAGATGTCGGACTGCCTCAAAGGAATTCAAAGATCCAGGAGGGTCTTACATGAGGTCAAAGGTTGTAGGGCTGCCTGTAAGGAGACCAGAGAGCTAGGAGTGTCTTAAAAAGAGGAAGGGGAGAGAGAGAGAGAAAGAGAGAGAGAGACAGAGAAAAAGAGAGGGAGCTGAAGAGCTTTATTAAGGGAAATCTAGGGGCTAGTGCCAAGACAGCTGAAGACAATGCCACCAATTCTGGGCCGAATCAGAGATGTCTGAAATAAACAAAGAACTTTGGATGCTGGAGACATGTGTTGGGGAGAAAATCAGACATGCTCTATCTGTAGGTGTGTGGGAGACTCTCCAGATATAAGGTCAGAAAAACAAAACGAAGGACTGTGGATGCTGGAGACCCGAACCAAAAACAGAAATTGCTGGAGAAACTCAGCAGGTCTGGCAGCATCAGAAGAAAGCAGAGCTAATGTTTGGAGTCTGGTGACTCTTCATCAGAACTGTTAGCAGCTAGTGAGAGGAGAAAAATTTTAAAAAGGCGTGAGGGGCAATTGTTTTATACAGAGAGTGGTTCAAGTGTGGAATGAACTTCCTGAGGAAGTGGTGGATGTGGGTACAGTTACAACGTTTAAAAGACATTTGGATAAGTACATGAATAGGAAAGGTTTGGAGGGATATGGGCCAAGAGCAGGCAGGTGGGACTAGTTTAGTTTGGGATTATGATCGACATGGACTGGTTGGAGTGAAGGGTCTGTTTCTGTGCTGTATGGCTCTATGTTTATAAATAGTGGTAATTGTGCTGAAAATGAAGTGAGGAAGTGGGGGAGGGGAAGGGAGAGGTGAGGGGATAGGGAGATAGAGCGACAAGGCATGTAGTGCACAGGGATTGTCCCCTCTGGGACATTCTGGTACGCTCCTCTTCTATTGCCAATATCTCCTCACATTCCCCAGCACCTTCCCCTGCAACCGCAGAAGGTGTAACACCCGCCTGCTTATCTCCTCCCTCCTCTCAGTCCAAGGCACCAGACACACCTTTCAGGTGAAGCAGTGACTTACCTGCACTTCACTCAATCTAGCCTACTGCATTCACTGCTCACAATGTGGTCTCCTCGACATTGGAGAGACAAAGCACAGACTGGGTGACCGTTCACAGAACACCTACGGTCCGTCTGCAAAAAAAGACCCTGAGCTTTCGGTTGCCTGCCTTGTAACACACCACCGTGTACCCTGGCCAACGTTTCTGTCACAGGCTTGCTGCAGTGGTCAAGTTAGTCTTAGTGTAAACTGGAAGGACAGCCTCTCATTTTTTATGCTTGGGGACCCATAGCCTCTGGGATTCCATAGCCAGCTCAATAACTTGAAAGCCTGATTCCACCCTTCCATGTTTTTCACCCACCCCAAACCCAGTCCCATTATGTCAATGGTTTGCTATTAGCACAGTCACCCGTTCTAACCTACTGCTTTTATCACATTATCCATGCCGCTTTCAGTAGAACTCACCCATTCTCTCCTACTTTTACCTCTTATCAAAACTTATTCAGCTTTTTATCTGTCCTGGCCTGCTAACCATAATCTCCTTGTTTACTTATCCCTTTCATAAAACAGGGAGGTTACGCTGCAGCTGTATAAGGGCTAGTGAGGCCACACCTGGAGTACTGTGTACATGTTTTGGTCTCCTTACTTGAGAAAGGATGGACTGGCACTGGAGGGGGTACAGAGGAGGGTCACAAGGTTGATTCTGGTATTGAGAGGGTTGGTTTATGAGGAGATATTGAGTATCCTGGCACCATACTGTTTGGAATTTAGAAGAATGGAGGGTGGATCTTATAGAAACATATAAAATTACAAAGGGAATAGATAAGATAGAAGCAGGGAGGTTGTTTCCACTGGTGGGAGAAACTAGAACGAGGGGGCATCGCCTCACAATAAGGGGGAGCAGGTTTAGGTTTGAGTTGAGGAGGAACTTCTTCAACTGTTGTGAATCTGCAGAATTCCCTGCCCAGCGAAGCAGTTGAGGCTTCCTCATTGAATGTTTTTAAGGCGAAGATAGGTAGATTTATGAATAGTGAAGGAATTAAGGGTCATGGTGAATGGGCGGGTAAGTGGAGCTGAGTCCATGAAAAGATCAGCCATGATCTTATTGAATGGTGGAGCAGGCTCGAGGGGCCAGATGACCCACTCCTGCTCCTATTTCTTGCGTTCTTCTGTTCTATACCTCTGTTTCTCTGGGTTCTGTCTCCACCCATCTGCACATCTCTCCCCTTGCACCATCCCTTCCCCCCACCAATCCCTCTTCCCTACTTTGTCTTCAGCATAAAGACCACTGTTTCCTAACTGCTAACAGTTCTGAGGAAGTTCTGTGCTTTCTCTCCACAGATGCTGCAGACCTGCTGAGAGATTCTCCAGCGATTTCTGTTTTTGCTTCTGACCTGTCTGAAGACTGGTTCAGGAGGATTTCTTGGAGGGTTACAGGTACAGAGAAAGGGAGAGGCGAGGAGAAAGTTCATGGAGGGGTGATAAAAGTTAAAATATTCGGCTGGAGCTGTTGCCTAACTGAGTGCCATTATAGGTCAGTGAACAAAGTTCTGAGCAGCTCCTGGTTTGAAATAGGCTTTGGACAGTGCGATTGGAGACCAGTCAACCTGGTTCCAAAATCTGTGCGTTCAGGAATCTGCCAATGCTCATTTAATAAAGCCACAAGTGGAAAAATGGCCACTTCAGTGAGGTAATGGAGGAAGACCCCAGCACAGGGAGAACCATATCCAAGCAAAGAGAAAGGGCCTGTGAACGTGCCATGTCAATGAAAGGAATGGCTTGAGACCTGATGCTGTTCCCAATGGTTAAATGATCATTGCAATGACCAAGATTGACTTGGGTCAGGAAAGAGCGTTGTGTTTTTACATTGCAAATTTCAGGACCTTTCACAGCGGGTGAACTACTATTGACGTTTAGTCCCCATTTTAACGGTGTGGGGAAACATGGCTGCCAACGTGCGCACTGCAAGCTCCCACACACTGCAATGCAACAGTGACCAGGCAATTAATTAGTAATGACAGGGTCCCCTGGGTATTATCTTTTACCCTCTCATGGGATGAGGTTGTTCCTGGTAAGGCCAACATTTGTTGCCCATCCCTGATTGCCCTTGAACTGAGTGGCTTGCTACATCAATCAGCAGTCAGTTAAGATTCAATGACTCTCAATGATCATCATTTCAAAGGGCTCGCCCATTTAAGGCAGAGTTGAAGAGTTTCACTTTCTCTCACAGACGGTGGCGTGTGTTTGATACTCTCTTCCCGAAAAGAAAGTGGAAACAGAACCTTCTACATATTCTTAAGGCAGGCAGAGATAGATTCTTGATTAGGCAACAGTATGAAAGGGGTAGGCAAGAATGTGACTCAATCAAATCACCCACAGTCCTATTCAATGGCACAACAGACTCAATGTAGAAAACTTGAAGATTGGAGCAGGAGTAGGCCATTCAGCCCTTCGAGCCTGCTCCACCATTCAAGACGATCACCACTGATTGTCCAACTCAGTCCCCTGTTCCCGATTTCTCCTCCATTCCCTTTGATCCCTTTAGCCCTAAGAAATATATCTAACTCCTAAAAGTCATAGAGGCATCGAGATGTTCAGCACGGAAACAGTCACTTTGGTCCAACCTGTCCATGCTGACCGGATATTCTAAATTAATCTAGTCCCATTTGCCAGCATTTGCCCTCTATCCCTCTTAATCCTTCCCGTTTATATACCCATCCAGGTGCCTTTAAATGCTGTAATTGTACCAGTCTCCACCATCTCCTCTGGCAGCTCATTCCATACACACACCACCCTCTGTGTGAAAAAGTTGCCCCTTAGGTCTCTTTTAAATCTTTCACCTCTCACCTTAAACGTACACCTTCTAGTTTTGGACTCCCACACCCTGGGGAAAAGACCTTGATTATTCATTCTATCCATGCTCCTCATGATTTTATAAACCTCTATAAAGTCACCCCTCAGCCTCTGATGCTGCAGGGAAAATAGCCCCAGCCTAATCAGCATCTCCCTGTAGCTCAAACCCTCCATTTGAGCTACACTTAACACACCCTTCTTGAAGCAACGAGATAACAAGGTGTAGAGCTGGATGAACACAGCAGGCCAAGCAGCATCATAGGAGCAGGAAGGCTGACATTTCAGGCCTAGACCCTTCATCAGAAAAAATGAAGGGTCTAGACCCAAAACGTCAGCCTTCCTGCTCCTATGATGCTGCTTGGCCTGCTGTGTTCATCCAGCTCTACACCTTGTTATCTCAGGTTCTCCAGCATCTGCAGTTCCTACTATCTCTGATACATGAGATATGCTGCTGTGATCCCAGAGATGGAAGCCTTTATTCCTGAGCTTGTGTAAGAGTTCTATTCCCTTGTCATCCAAGAAGCCTTGAGGCACAATGGCAGCCATGCATACCATCTACAAGTTGGACTGTAGCAATTTCTTAGACAGCACCTTCCAAACCCACAATGTTTCTATCTAGAAGGACAAAAGGCAGCAGAAACATTGGGACACCACCCCCTGCAAGTTCCCCTCCAAGCCACTCACCATCCAGACTTGGAAATATATCACCGTTCCTTCACTGTCACTGGGTCAAAGTCCTGAAATGCCCTTCCCAACAGCATTGTGGGAGTCCCTACAGCCCAAGGACTGCAGCAGTTCGATATGGAAGCTCACCTCCTCAAGGACAATGATGGATGGGCATTAAATATTGCCCTGCCGATCACACTCACACCTCAGAAATTCATTAAAATAAGCCACATATTGAGGACAATTTTCTTCTGCTTTGCAACTGGAAAGCATTTGATTGGCAAAATGTCTGGGAATCATGTTCAGCCTGCACATGCTTTCAGCTCAGAAACGCTGCTCTATTTGTATTTGTGTTTCTTATACCCTGGTTTGTTCTACTGAAGTGCCTGTGGGTCCAGTGATTTGGAAAGGGCTATTCTTAACGGTGGTGCCTTGCTGTCAATTACATCTAAATTCAGAACTTGGATATGTGTTTTAACACCTAAAAGCTGACAGTGGTGGTAGCATCCTTTCAGGAGTGTCCTGGCTGACATCCGTTTGCCCTAAATGTCCTCGATAGAGACCTTGAAAAAGAGGCGTGTTTTCTCTTCTCCAACGGTTAGTGGTCTTGTTCCCTCTCCCTCTTGGTTCACCCAACCTAACAGCTGGGCGGGGCATGAGGCCTAAGGCCTACTTTTCCTGTTTCAGTATTGGTGAGCATAACAGCAATTGTTAGCTGTTCTTAAAAAAAAAAAATCCATGTCATTCCCTAAATCTGAAGGGAACCTGCTGTTCTGGCCTACGTGTGACTCCAGACCCATGGGATGGAGTCTTCACCGTCCTCTGAAATGACCCCATGAAACTTCTCACCCCAAGAACAGTGCAACAGGGAGTGGACACCAAAAACTAGCCTTGATAGTGACATCTTGATTTTGTTTAAAATTAATTTTCTCTCGTTGCTGTTGCTTATTTTGCCAATTAGAAACCCGAGCAAACCCATGCAGAGATGGGGAGAGTGTGTAAGCTTCACACAGAGTCGCTCGAGGGTGGAATTGAACATGGCGCTGTGAGGCAGCAGTGCTAGCCACTGAGCCAGGGTGCCGTCCATGGACCAAGGAACAGGCACTGTACAGAGAACTGGCCATAGCTATCAGGGGCAAACTCTCCTGTGATTGATGTCATTCCTGACACATAGGAAGGTGGTCGTGTTTATTACAGGTCAGTCATCTCAGTTCCTGGGCATCTTTTCAGGAGTTCCTCAGGGTAGTGTCCTTGGCCCAACCCATCGTCAGCTGTTTTATCAATGACCTTCCCTCCATCATAAGGTCAGAAGTGGGGATGTTCGCCGATGATTGCACAATGTTCAGCACCATTCGTGACTCCTCAGATGTTGAAGCAGTTCATGTTGACAAGCAAAAAGATCTGGGCATTATCCAGGCTTGGGGCTGACAAGTGGCAATCGACATTCGCACCACACAAATGCCAGGCTATGACCATCCCAATAATAGACAATCTAACCACCGTGACATTCAATGGTGTTACCATCACTGAATCACAACCTCCTCCCCCCACCAAACTATCAACATCCTGGGGTTTCTAATAGACCAGAAACTCAGTGAGACTCAATACATAAACACAGTGACTACAAAAGGAAGCCAGAAGCTAGGACTACTGTAATGAGTAACTCACCTCCTGACCTCCCAGAGACCTTGTCCACCATCTACAAGGCACAAGTCAGGAGTGTGATGGAATACTCCCCACTTGCTTTTATGAATGCAGCCTCAACAACACTCAAGAAACTCAACATCATCCAGGACAAAGCAGCCCGCTTGATTGGCATCACATCCACAAGCATCCACTCCCTACACCACCGACGCTCAGTAGCAGCAGTGTGTACCATCTGCAAAATGCACTGCAGAAATTCACCAAAGATCCTCAGACAGCACTTCCAAACCCACTATCACTTCCATCTAGAAGGACAAGGACAGCAGATACAAGGGAGCGCCACTCCTGCATCATCCTGACTTGGAAATTTATCGCCATTCCTTCACTGTCGCTGGGTCAAAATCCTGGAATTCCCTCCCTAAGGGCATTGTGGGTCAACCCACAGCAGGAGGACTGCAGCAGTTCAAGAAGGCAGCTCACCACCACCTTCTCTGGGGGCAATTAGGGATGGGCAATGGACCGGACAGTAATGCCCACGTCCCACGAGTAAACAAATTTTAAAAATCTTTTGTCAGGATGTAAGCATCAATGGGAATGCCAGCATTTGTTACCCATCCACAACTGATCTTGAAGCGAGAACAATTAAGAATCAGTCACGCTGTTGTGGCTCTGGGAGGCCATTGGGTAAACACAGCAGATTTCCTTCCCTGAAGAACAGAAGATGGATTTTTAACAACAATTTGTTAGGGCTCAAAAATAAAGAATGCTGGCCAAGGGAGAAATAGTTTACATTTCAAGTCCAGTATTGGTCTTCTTTAGAGCATATTGTTATGATTACCATTGCCATGACTAGTTTCATATGCTGTATTTATGAATTGAAATTCCACTAGCTGATATAGTGGGATTTGAACCCCTGACCCCAGATCACTAGCTTGAGCTCTTGGAGGATTAAATGCAAGGACATTACCAAACTTCAACATCTCTCCTCATGTAGTCTACATTGGGAGAGTGAAGACATTCCAAGACATTCCAAAAGTACTTCATTGGTAGTAAAAAGCAGTGAGATATTCTGCGGTCGATAAACACCCCAGTACAATTCCTCTCCGACACCCCCACTAAGATTAAAACAAAGAACCACGGAAATCTGAGACAAAAACAGAAATTGCTGGAGAAACTCAGTAGGTCTGGCAGCATCCGTGGAGAGAAAGCAGAGTTAACATTTCGGATCCAGTGACCCTTCTACAGAAATTGATGGAAATTGCATTACAAATTCACAGTGAGGAAGAAGGTTAGGTTACAGGAGGATATAAACAGATTGGTCAGATGGGCAGGTCAGTGGTAGATGGAATTTAACCCTGAAAAGTGTTGGACTTTGGAAGAATAAGCAAGGCAAGGGAGTACTCAACAAATGGCAGGATCCTAGGAAGGTCAGAGGAACCGAGGGATCTTGGGGTATTTGTCCACAGATCCCTGAATGTGGCAGCTCAGGTTAATAGGGTGGTTAAGAAGGCATACGGGAAACCTGTCTTTATCAGATGTGGTATGGATTATAAGAGCAGTGAGGATATTGTTGGAGCTGTACAGGACTATGGTTAGGCCACAGCTGGAGCACTTCTGGTGCCTACCCTCTAGGAAGGATGTGATTGCACTGGACGGGATGCAGAGGAGATTCACCAGGATGTTGCCTGGGACAGAACGTTTCAGCGATGAAGAGAGGCTGGAAAAGCTCAGCTTGTTTTCTTTGGAGCAGAGAAGGTTGAGAGGAGGGACCTTTTAGAGGGTGTAAGATTGTAAAGGGCATGGACAGGGTGGGATAGGAAGCAACTGTACCCCTTAGTCTAAGGGTAAATAACAACAGGGTCAGAATTGTAAAGGGAAGGGCAGGAGGTTTAGAGGGGGATTTGAGGCAAAATGTTTTCATCTAGAGGGTGGTGGGAATCTGGAATGCATGGCCTGGGAGGGTAGTTTCAGCAGGAAACCTCACAACCTTTAAAAAGTACTTAGATGAGCACTTGAAGTGTCATAACATTCAGGACTATGGATCAAGTGTTGGAAGTAGCGAAGAGTTAGAAAAGTTTTTCATCAGCCCAGACACAATGGGCCAAGTGGCCTTCCCTGCTCCTCAGATGCTGCCTGACCTGCTGTGCTTTTCCAGCTCCACATTTATTGACTGTGGCTTCCAACATCTTCCTATCTCCTGTCCTTTACTGTCCTGTATGATTCTATACCTGTGCCTCTGTAAATGTAAACATCAAGGAAAGATGGACAATTTATCGCCCTGAATTTGATTTCTCAACACAGACTTCAGAAAGGGGACAGAGAAGGTGGGGGGTAGAAAAAAAAAACAACAAAAAGTTCACACTCTGTTTAGCATCAGTCTCTGCATTGGAAAATGATTGCAAACTGCAGAGAGTAGGTGTGGAAGGGTGTTTTCCTAACACCCACATTGTACACAGGCTGACTTTGCATGAGAATTTTATTTTGCATCCCTGAGAGAATTGAAAGGGCTGGTGAAACTTTGCAAAACTGCAAAGTGTGAATTATGTTTCTTCATCTTTTATGGTTGAACCCCGTCCAGCACAGCTCCAACCACCAAACATACTTCTTCAACGGAAATGTAGCAGGTAGCAAACAGTAAAAGTGTTAGGCAGCTGACTGTTAATTATGTATTCTCTTGTTTAACTGTTTAAAAAAACTTACAGAGAGTACTGTCAGAGGTAGAGCAGGTGGTCATATAGCATGGTAGGAGCTTCGTGGAAGAGATAGGCACTAGACGGATGATCGCTGAAGGAGTTAAATATCCAGAGGGATAAAATTCAAGGGTTTTAGAAGGATGGATATTATCAGAGAATTAGGGTATAAGGGAGGTAAGCTTTGGGAGAGAGTTGGAGTAGCAGCAGAATGGATATTCTGAAAGTTAGTAGACCAGGAGAATGGATTTTTAAAATTCATCCACAGGATGAGGGTATCACTGGCCAGGTCAGTATTTATTGCCCATCCCTAATTGCTCAGAGAGCAATTAAGAGTCAATGACATTGCTGTGGGTCTGGGATTACATGTGGTCCAGACCAAGTAAGGACAATAGTTTCCTTCCCTAGAGGGCATCTGTGACAGGGTTGACAGCCAGGCCGCTAGAACATTACCTGGGTCTTTGGATTAACACCACCAAGCCAATGCCTCCCCATGATATTGTGGAAGTTATGATCGATTGTGAAAGTGTCAGGATACTAGGGAATAGATATTGTGGAGGTGAGGATACTAGGGAATGGCGATTGTGGAAGGCGTGAGCTCCATTGCACTGCACTTACAATGAGAAGAATGGTAGTTCAAAGAAAATATTTCCAAGAATATTCTTTGAGATGATTATAGAATTTCTAAAAATGATGGTTGTAGGTAGGAAAGATGAGGCTGTGGTTTCTTAGCTACATGTTCCTCTGGTCAAGTTCATTTTCAAGAATCTGTCCAGTTTCTGCACAGACACAGCACAGTCACTTCTCCATCATTCTCCTGAAGCATGTTACCTCAGTCACACAGCTCCTTCAGGCACTGACCTTCGTGTTGACATTCCACAGCCAGATAAAATGGAGTCTTATGTCCCCTTACCCAAGTAAAGGGATGAGACGTTCTTCCAAGGGATAAACAGTGACTGGAGTTCAGGGACAATTGGAAGGTAGAAAAGGAACAGGGTATTTTGGGCATTGACTATTGATAGGCAATTTGGATGGGAGGATGTAATTGAATCAGTGAGAATAGACATAGGATACCCATAAGACCATAAGACATAGGAGCAGAAATTAGGCCATTTGGCCAATCAAGTCTGCTCCACCATTCAATCATGGCTGATAAATTCCTCGACCCCATTCTCCTGCTTTCTCCCTGTAACCCTTGATCCCCTTGATAACCAAGAACTTGTCTATCTCAGTCTTAAATGTACTCAATGACCTGGCCTCCACAGCCTTCTGTGGCAGTGAATTCCATAGATTCACCACTCTTTGGCTGAAGAAGTTTCTCCTTATCTCTATTTTAAAAGGTCTTCCCTTTACTCTAAGGCTGTGCCCTCGGGTCCTAGTCTCTCCTACCAATGGAAGCATCTTCCCAACATCCAGTCTGCCCAGGCCATTCAGTATTCTCTAAGTTTCAATTAGATCCCCCCTCATCCTCCTAAACTCCAATGGTTATAATCCCAGAGTCTCAAACGTTCCTCATATGTTAAGCTTCTCATTCTTGGGGCCAATCTCGTGAACCTCCTCTGAACCCGCTGCAGGGCCAGTACATCCTTCCTGAGAAATGGGCGCTGACATACCCAACGACATTTCACAATAAAATATACAAGAATATATTAAATATACTGTACATAGTACATTCTAAAATATACTCGGAAAAGATTAACTTGGATACTACCTGGACTGGAAGGTTTGAGTTATAAGGAAAGGTTGAATAGGCTGGGACTTTTTTCCGTGGAGCATAGGAGGCTGAGGGATGACCTTATAGAGGTTTATAAAATCATGAGAGGCATGGATAGGGTAGGGCAGTCTAAAACAAGACGGCATAGGTTTAAGGTGAGAGGGAAGAGATACAAAAGGTTTCAGAGGGACAATTTCTTTTCACACAGATGGTGGTGAGTGTCTGGAATGGGCTGCCAGAAGGAGTGGTGGAAGTGAATACAATTTTGTCATTTAGGAAACATTTGGGCAGGTACGTGGATGGGATGGGAACGGAGGGATGTGGACCAAACATAGGCAAATGGGACTAGTTTAATTGTGAAAACTGGGCAATATGGACAAGTTGGACTGAAGGGCCTGTTTCCATTCTGTAAAACTTCTGTGACTCTAGAGAAAGAAACACAAGAGAAGGGAAAAAGAGGTTTCTCTTCAGTGTTTCTACACTGAGTTAAAAACCACGACTGCCTAACAGTGAGAAAGAGATGATTGGTGCAGTCCATACTCTGCCCCTCAGATTCAAGGCCAGTCAAATTTTCACCTCTCACATAGGTCTATTGTACCCATTCTGTGCTATATTTCAACTGGAGCCTCTCAAAAAAAACACAGTTTAAACATTAAAAATAAACCATTTGTGACCTTTTATCTCTTTTGAGTAATCTGTTGCTCCTTAGCTGGATTGCATGCTAAGTGTGAATCATAGAATCCCTACAGTGTGGAAACAGGCCACGCAGCCCAACAAGTCCACACTGCTCCTCCAAAGACCGTCCCATCCCAACTCGTTCCACTTACCCCTGCATTTCCCCATGTCTAATACACCTAATCTAAACATCCCTGGACACTATGGGGCAATTTAGCATGGCCAATTCACCTAACCTGCACATCTTTGGACTGTGGGAGGAAACCAGAGCACCCAGAGGAAACTCACACAGACACGGGAAGAATGTGCAAATGCCACACAGACAGTTGCCTGAGGGTGGGATTGAACCTGGGTCACTGGTGCTGTGAGGCAGCAGTGCTAACCACTGAACCACTGTACCACTGTACCACCCCATAAGGGAAACTGCTTTCTTGATCCTATGGAACGGAGTATGATGGAAGACCAGCCATCCTGTCTTGAGGTCTTTGCACTTACAATCTGTGGAAAAGCTCCGTGGAAATATTTCTTGATCATTAAAGAAATTTCCAAAATTCCACCCAGTCTGATGGTCCTCAGTGGTAAACTCATTGAACCCATGATCCCGGCAAATATTCCTAATGGATAGAAGAATGAGTCAAAGGTAAAGATTGTTCTTTGTTCTCTCAGAGGGTAGGGAAGCTGAGGAATTCTTTACCACACAGGGCTGTTGAGCTTGGCCATTAAGTATGTTTAAGTCTGAGATAAATAGATTTTTAATTAGGAAGGAAGTTGAAGGCTATGGGGAAAAAAAAGCAGAAAAGTCAGGTTGAGGATTATCAGGTCTCATTGAATAACAGAGCAGGCTCAATGGGCTGAATGGCCTACTTCTGCTTATGGTCTAACGATACAAGGAAATGCATCAATTCCTCTCCAAAATCTTTTGTCAACAGTCAACAGACAAACCATAGTAGTTTACAGTTGTAGAAGGAAC
The DNA here is from genome assembly GCF_021869965.1 of Rhincodon typus. Lineage (NCBI taxonomy): Eukaryota > Metazoa > Chordata > Chondrichthyes > Orectolobiformes > Rhincodontidae > Rhincodon > Rhincodon typus. Next base: position 13,741,018 of record NC_063369.1, on the reverse strand, counting down.
TGCAGATGCTGGAGAATCTGAGATAACAAGG
>NC_063369.1:13725179-13730987 GCF_021869965.1 Rhincodon typus | reverse complement strand
CCTTCCTGCTCCTCTGATGCAGCCTGGCCTGCTGTGTTCCTCCAGCTCCACACTGTGTTATCATAGTATTGTAGACTGTGATCTAAGGGTATAAAGGTCTCAGATTGCATCCTAACTGAGGCCACAAGAAGCATGGCACCCTATTCAAACCGTACTGCTCTGTACAACCGAATAGCCTCAGACCAGCCAAGACACTTATGTATCTGTAAATATGACATATGTATGTGTCAATGAATTGTAACAAATGTTCTCATAGAATCCCCACAGTGCAGATAGAGGCCATTTGGCCCATCTAGGCTGTGCCAGCCCTCTGAAGAGCATCCCTGTAACCCCACATTTACTATGGCTAGCCAACACATCCCTGGACACTATGGGGTAATTTAACATGGCCAATCCACCCTAACCTGCACAACTTTAGACTGTGGGAGGAAACTGAAGCACCCAGAGGAGACCCACGCAGAGACAGGGAGAATGTGCAAACTCCACGCAGACAGTCGCCCGAGGCTGGAATCGAATCGAGATAGTGGCGCTAACCACTGAGCCACCGTGCTAGCCTTCTCCTGCTGAAATAAACAACACCACATTACCCACATCTAGTTTTTATGTTTCAAGGGATCAGTTAAGTTTTGTTGCATCAGATACCCAACATCATATGCTGACTCTCTCATGTAACACAGTGGGAGCGCTGAACTGCCAGGAGCGCTGCTTATGGGTGAGACTTTAAACTGTCCCTCAGGTCAGTGATTGTGGAGTAAATTGGATCAGTTTACCTCAGAATGAACATCTACCTGGCAACTAACCCCAATAACAAAGGTTATCTGGTCATTGGCACATTGCTGGTTGTCTGTGCAAATTTGACTGTGACAGTTCCTGCATCACAGTGTGGTAAAACAGTGGCTGTAAAATGATTCAGAAGGAGATCCTGAAAGATGATATGTAAATGCAAATTTTACAATTACTTTTCAAATGAGCAGGTTCAACTAACCCCAATGCAAAGTTACTTACTTTGACAGTACGGGTGTAAAAGATCACTGACACGAGAATTTTGGTATATTGCATTTAGTTAAAAATAAAAAGGTGGGTTTGCCCAGTTTAGCCTTGGTTTAAAATAGTTCTGCCCACTGGGACAGTGGCAAGGTCGTGCGGTGTGCTGATCCCCAATCATTGTGTCATTGTATGTGTTCAGCCCACGTGAGACTTGAGTCATGTGTAGGGCAGATTAAGAGTACAATACAAAAAGATAACATTGTTCAGTTCATTTGCAAAGTGGCTAGGAACCTCTGCTGGATGACAGTTCCTAGACGTGTAAATGCATTCTTGACTGTCTATCTCCTCGAAGCTAGAGAATGGAAATATCAAAATAATAAAAGTGTCAGTGACACACTAAGGCACTCACATGAGATTAGGGTTTCATTTTATATCTAACCCCGTGCTATCCCTGTCCTGGCAGTGTTTCATGGGGACAGTGCAGAGGGAGCTTTACTCTGTATCTAACCCCGTGCTGTCCCTGCCCTGGGAATGTTTGATCAAGGACAGAGTAGAGAGAGCTTTACTATGTATCTAACCCCGTGCTGTCCCTGTTCCGGTAGTGTTTGATGGGGACAATGTGGAGCGAACTTTACTATCAATTTAAGAGGAAAGGAAGGTTTTATTTTGTATCTAACCCTCGGTGTTAACCTTTACAATACGCTTGGCTCTGGGAGACAGCAGCAGGAACCATGGAGCCTGGCGCCGGTCTTTTTCCCTGAGAATTCCTTGCACACTGAGTGTAAATTCCTTCCTCCATTTTTAACCCTGTGATATCACAAGCTTTTGATATTTCTTAATCAGCTTGTTCAGAAATGTTATGACACAATCCTGGAGCAGGTGCTCCGGTTTCCTTCCCTGGTCCAAAGGTTAGGGCGGATTGGCCACGCAAAATTGCCCTATAGTGTGCAGGGATGGGCAGGCTAATGCAGGGCTACAAGGATAGGGTAGGGGAGTGAGTCGGTGGATGCTGTTTGGAGAGTCGGTTTGGACTAGTTGGGCCGAATGACCTGTTTCCACACTAGATGGATTCCGTGAAGATGGACTTGAACCTGGGCCTCCTGCCTCAGAGCTAGGGACACAAACACTGCTCCACGCGAAAGTCCAGCAGCAGGAATCCTGGTTGAATTGTCTCGAGTCTCACTGACAGTGATGAGGCCAATTGTAACTGCATTAACTACTCAGTTCAAGTCAAAATTTCCCAGACCAGCGCAGGCAGTGAGTGCCACCTTAGATCAGTAGGGCACAGGGTTGTACTGAATGGGTTTTAAGGGCCTGTTGCTTTGCCTGTGCTTCGTCTAGCACTGTGCCTGATCCTGGTTAATGCGACCAACCAAATCCAATCAGAAAGGGCATCAATGCAGAGCTTGTGTGACGGTCAGAAACGTCCTGATTCCTGGAACTGCAGATTCCCACACATATGGAGGGAAACAGAAACTACCTCCTCATTGGCAGTGCCCTGCCATCATGTGGACTGCCGCGGTTCAAGAAGGCAGCTCACCCCCACCTTCTCAAGGGGCAACTAGAGACGGGTAATAAATAGGTAGCCCAGCCAGCGACACCTATGTCCCATTAAGTAAAAATACTTTACGATCAATACTTTTGAAGCGTGAGACTGAGTCATAGTTCCTCGGAATGGATGGCCTTGGTGTCAAGTTTGGGTTAAAGTGCAAACATGTCTGGACCATGATGTGGAGATGCCACAGGGGTGGATGAGGTCAAAAATCGCACGACACCAGGTTACAGTTCGACAGGTTTATTTGAAAACGCAAGCTCTCGGAGCTCGTCTCCATCCTCAGGCGTATTGTGAGAGAGAGAGTATAAGACACAGAATTTATAAGCAGAAAGGTAACAAACACAAAACTGGCCACCTCTTGTTGCATCTTTCATCAGTTAGGAAGGAGACCACTGGTTAAAATGCAAAATCCAGATTCGTTTCCATTCAACAAAGCACTGAGCAGAGGCTGATAGCCAAGTTCCATACCCATGAGGATGGCCTCAATTGTGATCTTGGGTTCATGTCACACTACAGGTGACCCAACACACCATATACTCCCACACACACACACACACACACACACACACACACACACACACTTACACACAAACACACACACACACACTCACAAACTTGCACACATATACACACATTCTCTCGCACAAACACACACACACTCGCACAATTGCACAACCCTCTCTCTCACACACACACACTCACACACATATGCACACACTCTCACACATGCATTCCCTCACACTTACACTTTCTCAAGCGCACACACACACACATATACGCATACCGACACATTTGCATACACATATGCACGTGTGCACACACATACGTGCACACGCACAAGCATACACACACACACACACACATAGACACGGATACACATGAATTATTTCATCCAAGATGTTTGTGTATTTGCAAGTACATTCTGTTTTCCTCAAAAGAACCCTGACCCCGGTTTTAAACATAGACAGTTTCTAAGCAAGACCTCACACCTAAAATGCATTGTCTGACCTGAGATGTCACCTCTTGTATACATTGATAAAACCTTTAATTATCTCGGGACAATGACTTGAGAGGAATCTGGATTTTGCACTTTAACCAGTGGTCTCCTTCCTAACTGATGAAAGATTCAACAAGAGGCGGCCAGTTTTAGGGTTGTTACCTTTCTACTTATAAATTCTGTGTCTTATACCCTCTCTCTCATACTATGCCTGAGGAAGGAGCTGAGTTTCAAAAGCTTGCATTTTCAAATAAACCTGTTGGACTATAATCTGGTGTCGTGTGGTTTAAAGGAGATGTTGGAGGAAGGTTTTTTCTTACGCAGAGGGTGGTAAGTGCCTGGAATGCGCTGCCAGAGGAGGTGGTGGAGGCGGATACAATAGCAACGTTTAAGAGGCACCTTGACAGATGCATGAATAGGCAGGGAATAGAGCGAGAGAGATAGTAGGAACTGCAGATGCTGGAGAATCCGAGACAACAAGGTGCAGGGCTGGATGAACACAGCAGGCCAAGCAGCATCATAGGAGCAGAGAGGCTGCAGGGCTGGATGAACACAGCAGGCCAAGCAGCATCATAGGAGCAGAGAGGCTGGCCAAGCAGCATCATAGGAGCAGAGAGGCTTTGCTTGGCCTGCTGTGTTCATCCAGCCCTGCAGCCTCTCTGCTCCTATGATGCTGCTTGGCCTGCTGTGTTCATCCAGCCCTGCACCTTGTTGTCAGGGAAGAGAGCGATATGGATTACATTGAGCAAAAGGGAACATGCGTTGGCGCAGACTCCGTGGGCCGAAGGGGCTGTTCCTGTATTATATTGTTCTTTGCCCCTCTTTAATCATTTAACTTTTGCCATGAGGCTGTGATCCCATTTCATCAGTTTTTTTAATTGATCACCAAAGCGGCTTAGGCCTGGAAACACCATGGAGCCCAGAAGAAACAGAGAAATGGTGGAAGGCATATTCACAGCATTTCACGTGGAGCAAGGGAAGCAGAATTATAACTGTCATTATAATTATAAACATAACTTCTTGCCTCCCAAATAATGCTGAACCATCTCCAACCCCACCCCGGTACGATCTCCTCACTACCGCACACCATCATCGCTCCCGCGCCCCCCCCATACACCTACCTGTTTTTGTATGGCTCGGCCTATGAAACAGGCCTCAGGCCTGTGGGGCCTCCCAGCTCATCGATTGGGCAGGACTCTGACTTAAAATAGCACCAGAGTGCTTGGCACCTGGTTCAGTCGGGGTTTCCCAATGTAACCGTGCATCCACTTTACCTTCTCCCTCCCCCCTCTCTGAACTCATCAGACGTACTTTCCCACAGTAGGCACAAAGGGTTTGTCAAGCTGCTCGTGGGTGCTATTGCTGGTTCCTTTTCCTTTTCTCGTCGAGAGGAAGGAGGTCATTCACAGCACAGCGCGATGAAGCAAGGCCCAGGGCACATGTCATCTGCTGGTTAATTTGACTGGCAAGGCACTGAATACTTTTACACACAAACCACTTCCTTCCCACAGTCCCAGGCCGTTGTTGTAACAGGTCAGAGAATCTTCAGACAAATTGGTTCTTTCTCTGGGCTTGAAGCCACAGACCCCATCCCACGCACGCACCCCGCCACCCCCCACCCCCACCCCAACATAGTACAAGATGCCGCAGAAATGATTTATTTTGTCATGGTGACAAACTATGATGCTTGAATCCTGAGGAGTTGGGCTCATCTCTTGTTGAGCTTCAGCTGATTATCTCTGGAGTTTGTGCTTTAACTGGGGCACTGATGGCATCCTGCAACTGATTTCATTTCTTATAAACCATGTGTTCATTGCTGCACCACTTTCGCGACTCTTGCAGAATGGTCCTAGTCACATGTCACTTGGGAGTTTAGACACTGAAAGTTTCCCAATTATTCAATCCCGATTAACTCCAACCTGACACAGAAAACACTCGTATTGTTACTCTCTGTCACACAAATACACTTGCACAAATCTAAATACATGCATCCACAAAAAAACAGACAATGAAACACACTCTAACGCGTTCATAATACACACTGACAATCACAAAAGTACACTCACACAAACATAAATGCCTGCAGATAAACACACAGACACGCACACAGACGCACACAGACACACACAAACACACACACACACACACACATACACACACGCACACAGACACACACAGACACACACACACAAACACGCACACACAGACACACAAACACACACACACACACAAACACGCACACACACACACACAGACACACACACACACA
>NC_063369.1:13703316-13725079 GCF_021869965.1 Rhincodon typus | reverse complement strand
ACACACACACACAGACACGCACACACACATACACACACGCACACAGACACACACAAACACGCACACACAGACACACATAGACACACAAACGCACACGCACACACACACACCCACACACACAGACACACACACACAGACACACACACACACACACACACACGCACACAGACACACACACACACGCACACACAGACACACATAGACACACAAACACACACGCACACACACATACACACAAACACACACAAACACGTACACACAGACACACAAACGCACACGCACACACACATACACACAAGCACACAGACACACACAAACACACACACACAGACACACAAACGCACACGCACACACACATACACACACGCACACAGACACACACAAACACACACACACAGACACACACACAGACACGCACACACATGCACACACACACATGCATACAGACACACATACACGCACACAGACACACACAAACATGCACACACGAACACACACTACACACATGCACACAGACACACACATACACACACAGACACACACAGACACACAAACGCACACAGACACACACACACACACTTATACACATACTCCTACTCTATGTTTCTATCTGTTTTTACAGTTTAACTCTTTTTCTCCCCCCAGCTAACTCTGTCCCTCCCCAGTTTCACACATTCAGGTTCTCAAATTCAAACCCTGAGCAGAAATGATTCTAAAGATCCCGCTAGCTGTTTCGGGACAAATGCAGCAACAGAGTGAACGTGAAATTATGTGATGGGTTCCTGCTGTAACACACAGCCTGACTCGGAGTGTCAATAAATGGAACATCAGGGTTGATATTAGGCTGCTTTTTCCAGTAGGCCGTCTGCAATGTTGTTTGGGAAAACTAACCACCTTTCTTACCATTTACACCAGGTACGAGATTGGCTAAAGTAGGTCATTTCTTCTGCATTCAGCTCCCAGTTTCATATGATAATTCAGTCAATCTATCAGCATATCTCTTTTAATACAAATATCAGAAGCAGGAGTAGGCCATTCCACCCTCAAGCCTATCCCATTGTCCAAATCAATCATGGTTAATCTTTTAGTGTCTTGAGTTCCACACACCCTATTAACCTTCCATTCCTTTGCCAAACACCATCTATCCAACAGGAAACGGGATCTTAAAAATATTCAACCAACCCGCCTCTACAGTTTTCTGAGGCAGAGATTTTCAAGGCTGCTAAATGCTCCGAAGGGGAATGAAATTGTCCTGAAAGGGATTCCGTTAATTTTGGGACAGCTGCCCCTTAGTTCTGGGCTCAACCACAAGAGGAAACATACTTTCCACAGCCACCTTGCATGTTCACGTTGTAACCCCGTAAACGCAGGCTTAAAAAAAAAGGCCTCGGTAACCATCTTGAATTGCGGCCACCATTTTGGGAGAAGCTTCCCTTCAGAAACACAAAGCGCTTGCCTGATTCTTGTAAAAGCCCCTCTTTAACCAGGCTGTTAAGGGTCCTACAACTGAGGTAGCTGGTTTAAAGCCTGTCTCCTATTCAATCTGTGCATTTCCATTGGCGATGATGCTCACTGAAAGTGAGTTTTAATTTATTTTAGCAATCGTTGAAGATGAGGGTGACTGCCACCCTTGGATTTTCCCCTATGCAATCGCGGCCCCTCCCCCATCATAATCTTGCCCTCAATGGTGACTAGCTTGGACCACTTCCTCTTCACCAAATCTGATAAGCTACTTCAGGACGCCTTGCTTGCTTTTCAGAATGGTGAGTGTTTCAGTATCACAGGAGCACAAGATGGCCAGCAGTCAGGAGCCTTTTTGTTACTGAAGTTTTGTGTTTTATTTGTTCATTTTTGTGGGATGTGGGCATCATTGGCTGGGCCAGCATTTCATGCCCATCCCTAGTTGCCCCTTGAGAAGGTGGTAATGAGCTGCCTTCTTGAACCACTGCAGTCCTCCTGCTGTGGGTTGACCCACAACGCCATTAGGGAGGGAATACCAGGATTTTGACCCAGCGACACTGAAGGAATGGAAATATATTTCCAAGTCAGGATGGTGAGGGGCTTGGAGGGGAACTTGAAGGTGTTGGTGTTCGTCTATATCTGATGCCCTTGTCCTTCTAGATGGAAGTGGTCATGAGTATAGAAGGTGCTGACTGAGGATCTTTGGTGAATTTCTGCAATGCATCTTGTAGATGGTACAAACTGCTGCTACTGAGCGTCAGTAATCCTAACCCTATCGCAGGTGGAGGGAGTGGATGCTTGTGGATGTGGTGCCAATCAAGCAGGCTTCTTTGTCCTGGATTGTGTCAAGCTTCCTGCATGTTGTTGGAGCTACACACATCCAGGCAAGTGGGGCATATTCCATCACACTGCTGACTTGTGCCTTGCAGATGGTGGACAGACTTTGAGGAGTCAGGAGGTGAGTTACTTGCCGCAGTATTCCTAGCTTCTGGCCTGCTCTTGTAGCCACTGTGTTTATATGATGAGTCCAGTTGAGTTTCTGGTCAGTGATAACACCCAGGATGTTGATAATGGGGGATTCAGTGATGGTAACACCATTGAATGTCAAAGGACGGTTGTTAGATTATCACTTATTGGTGATGGTCTTAGCCTGGCATTTGTGTAGCGCGAATGTCACTTGCCACTTGTCAGCCCCAAGCCTAGATATTGTCCAGATCTTGTTGCATGTGAACATGGACTGCCTCAGTATCTGAGGAGTCACGAATGGTGCTGAACATTGTGCAATCATCGGCGAACATCCCCATTTCTGACCTTATGATGGAGGGAAGTTATTGACGAAGCAGCTGAAGATGGTTGGGCCGAGGGCACAAACCTGAGGAACTCCTGCAGAGATGTCCTGGAGCTGAGATGATTGACCTCCCACAACCATGACCATCTTCCTATGTGTCAGGTATGACTCCAACCACAGGAGAGTTTGCCCCTGATACCCATTGATCTCAGTTTTTCTAGGACTCCTTGATGCCACACTCGTTCGAATGCGGCCTTAACATCAAGGGCTGTCACTCTCACCTCACCTCTGGAATTCAGCTCTCTTGTCCATGTTTGAACCAAGGCTGTAATGAGGTCAGGAGCTGAGTGGCCCTGGCGGAACCCAAATTGTGCATCACTGAGCAGGTTATTGCTGAGCAGGCGCTGCTGAGACCTCTGACTCAGTGCATCGTGGGTGAACTCCAGGAACCTGACCACAACTGCGTTCGCCAAAATCCCCAGTGTAGTGCCTGGGGAGCGCTATAGTGTTGGTGGTGCCATTTTTCAGATAAGCTATTAAACCAAAGGTCCACCTTCCCAGCTTGGGGAGATTCGAGAGATTCTATCACACGAAGGAAACGGGATTTTCCCAGATGTCTTGGACAATATTTATCCCTCAACCAACATCACTGACAGACTGTTATGAGGTAGTGGTTTATAGAAACAGATTGTGCTGAAGAAATTCAGCAGGGCTGGAAGAATCCACGGAGAGAGAAACAGAGTTAACGTTTCGAGTCTGATATGACTCTTCTTCAGAAATGTAGTGGTTATTTTTCTGGCCTAGTATTCTAAACACCTGAACTCAGGCTTAAGACACATGGAATCAAATCTCAGCACAGAAGGATTAGCATCAGTCGGTGTGGAGCTGGAGGAACACAGCGGGCCAGGCAGCTTCAGAGGAGCAGGAAAGTTGACAGGTCCCAACCCGAAACGTCAGCTTTCCTGCTCCTCTGATGCTGCCTGACCTGCTGTGTTCATCCAGCTCCACACTGTGTTATCTCTGACTCCAGCATCTGCAGTTCTTACTATCTCTTAGAATTGTTTGGTGGTTGTATTTGACCAGCTGGACATGACCAACCTTTTCTCTGTGCCGTAGATCGCTGTGACAGTCTGTAAGCTGGAAAACTCAAATTTGGCTAATTATATATAGATCTGCAATTTTTAAAAAAGTAGCCAGTCTTTTTAATTTTGACCGTGTAACTACTGCGAAAACCCCACATGGTCTCACTCATGCTATTCAGAGGAAGGAAATCTGCCATCTCTAGCCGATCTGACCTACATGTGACTCCAGACACACAGCAATGTGGTTGACTTTTAACTGGCCTCTGTAGTGGTCTAACTGCACATGGCCACTAGATTCATACTTCAGTGAAATGTCTCCTCACCACCTTCCCAAGACCAGTTGGGCATGACATATCAATGACAGCTGGGCTCTAATGCCCACATCCATAGAGTCATATAGCACGGAAACAGACCCTTTGGTCCAACCAGTCCATGCCAACCGTAATCCCAAACTAAACTAGTCCCACCTGCCTGCTCTTGGCCCATATCCCTCCAAACATTTCTTATTCATGTACTTATCCAAATGTCTTTTAAACATTGTAATTTTACCTGCACCCACCACTTCCTCTGGAAGTTCATGCCACACTTCCTGCGTAAAATAAAGTTGGCCCTCATAAATTTTTAAAATCTTTCTCCTCTCTCTTTTAAAATATGCCCCCCAGTCTTGAAATCCCCCTTCCTAGCGAAAAGACACCTGCCATTCACCTTATCCATGCTGCTCATGATTTTATAAACCTCTATAAGGTCACCCGTCAACCTCCTACACTCCAGTGAAAGAAGTCTCTCCTTATAACTCAAACCCTCCAACCCTGGTAAATATCTTCTGAACCCTCTCCAGCTTAACAATTTCCTTCCTATAACAGGGCACCCAGAACTGCACACATTACTCCAGAAGAGGCCTCACCAACGTCCCATGCAAACTCAACATGACGTCCCAACTCCTATACTCATAGGACTGAGCAATGAAGGCAAGCGTGTCAAATGCCTTCTTAACCACCCTGTCTACCTGTGACCGAAACTTCAAAGAATTATGTACCTGAACCACTCGATCTCGCTGTTCTATAACACTACCCAAGGCCCTACTTTTAATTGTGTAAGTCCTGCCCTTGTTTGTTTTACTAAAATGCAATATCACTACCAATCCTACCATTGATTTTTTCCTGCCAAGTTGATTATCAACTCTCTGAAGCCAGAGTGGGGGATCACATGATGCCACAAGGTAGGAATGAGGTAAGAATGAAGTTGGAATGCCAAATTGAGAGTTTTGTGCAGGTGGGAATCACACATGGCAGGAGATACATTGGGTCCCATAACTAGGCCTGAGGCTCCTCAGGGCCCACTGTCCTGGGGTAGAGGGCCTGGAGGCCAGGGGCAAGCGTCAGGAGTGGCACTGGGGACCACAATCTTCCTGCAAGTGGGAATTCAACGCGAAAGGAGCAGTCAATGCTGTTTGTTTTTTAATGTTTTCTTTTTGTTTCAGCTTCATAAAGTCAGTGATTGCTCAGAGCCGTTAATTAGGTTATCAAGTGCGTGACTGTCGAGTGAGTTTTTAAGATTTTATCCCACTAAACAAGTGTCAATCATAATTTAAACCAATCAGTATGACTGCGGATACCAAATGAATGCTATTTCTAACCTGCAAGCCTCATTTGTTAAATAAAAAACTGTAAAGATAACAGGGGAGCTGAGGCGTTGCAACTCTAGCATATGGGAATTGCTGGATACCAGTATAATCCTTAATAACGGCATCTGCAATAAAAGTCTGCAGCCCAAGAATTTTCTCTCCAGTTTGCTTGCATGGTATCCATTATTTCTAAACACTGTCAAAAAATGCCATAGTATCTCCACTAATTCAATCGGGATGAGCTATAAATTTGCAGCACTGCTCGCTGGACGGTTAAGGTGAGTATCTTTATGGATACTCATAATGGATACAATGGATATGTAAAGCGGTAGTGTACTCCAGGAGTCTCCTTTCAGGCTGAGATGACTCTCGGAAGGCTGTCAATATTTCAAATTCTCTTTCCCGGTAGTCAAATTAAGCTGGTTTATTGAATGAGTTCTAGACTGAGTGAAGCACATTTTTACTGGGCTGAGGGAAGGAGACAGTGGTGTGCTGGAAATGTCACTAGGCTAATAACCATCCCTGTCATGGGTTCAAACCTCACTGTGGTCCATGGTGAAAATTGAATTTAACTTGTGAAAAACAAATGGGATGTCAAAAGCTAATGTAATAGTGACCACACTGCTGATTATTGTTAAAAGGCTATATGACTCCTACAAACTGGAGGAGTAGCACCTCATATTCTGCCTCGGGAGCCTATAGCCCAATGGCCTAAATGTGGATTTTACCAGTTTCAAAATCTCCCCACCCCCAGCTTCATCCCATGACCAACCAGCCCTCTCATTCGCACCTCCTTAACCTGACACAACCTGTTCATCTTCTCTCCTGCCTCACTGACCAATCCTCACCACTGCACTCACCTATCACCATCCCTCCTACCTTGCCCAGCCCCACCCCTCCTCTCTCTATTTATTTCAGAGCTCCCTTCCCCCTCCCCCATTTCTGAAGAAGGGTTCCGACCCGAAACATCAGCTTTCCTGCTCCTCTGATGCTGCCTGGCCTGCTGTGTTCCTCCAGCTCCACACTGTGTTATCTCTGACTCCAGCATCAACAGTTCCTACTATCCCTATCTGACTCACTGTGGACTTTTAGGGAAGTAAATCTGCTGTTCGTACTCAGGGCAGCCTACACGTGACTCCACACCCACAGCCAAAGGGGTGGTGTTTAACTGGGGATTGATATTAAAAAAAAACAAGAAACAAGTATCAGGGGTTATGGGTAGGGGGGGCAACCACAGACACATTAGCTGTGATCTCACTAAACGGTGAGCCACTCTGGAGGGGCTGAACGGCCTCCTCCATACATTGCCATCTGTTTGCATGGGGCCTATTTTTGCAGTTGCAATCCTATGTTAGCTGCATTTCAAATTAAAGTCATTGGTCCATAAAGCACTTCCAGACATCATAGCATCATAGAGCTGTACTGCAGGGAAACAGACCTCTCAGTCCAACTCATCCACACTGACCAGATATTCTAAATTAATCTAGTCCCATTTGCCAGCATTTGGCCCATATCCCTCTAAACCCTTCCTATTCATGTTCCCATCCAGACGCCTTTTAAGTGTTGTAATTGTACCAGCCTCCACCACTTCCTCTGGCAGCTCATTCCATACACTCACCACCCTCTGTGTGAAAAAAGTTGCCCCTTAAGTCCCTTTTAAATCTTCCCCCTCACACCTTAAACCTATGCTGTCTAGTTTTGGGCTCCCCCTACCCTAAGGAATAGAACTTTGGCTATTCCCCCTAGCCATGCCCCCCATGATTTTACAAACCTCAATAAGGTCACCCCTCAGCTTCCGACGCTCCAGGGAAAATAGCCCCAGCCTAATCAGCCTCTCCCTGTAGCTCAAACCCTCCAACCCTGGCTACATCCTTGTGAGTCATTTTTCATGAAGCTTGCGAAGTTAAAATGCAAGTCTCGTTTTTGTTCGAATCACAGATGTTCTCTCCATGCAAGGCATAGCCACTGCGGGAGACTGAGCTAATTGTTGGACGTTGAATGCAATGCATTTCTTCAATGGAGTTCCCAGCTAGTTGGTTTCTTTTTTGGTCACTTTCCAACTCAGTCGAACAGAGGAGCCTTTTCCTCGTTGGCTTGCCGTCCCTTCAAATCGAGTGGACTTTGCAAACTGAATGAGCTGAAATACAAACTGCTGGCCGTGCCTGTCAGTAAAATCTGATTGGGGTCCCCGCTTAACACTCTGACCAAGCATTATCACCCAGGTCCCCTTCTTGTGATACACTGTATCCCAGCTACCTCCCTTTGATGAGCTACATTGGCCACGGTCATTCAAAGCTATTTCTTTATCTCGTCGGTCTTTGGTAAGCAGCCAATTTGCAGGGCTACTAATTTGCAGCAAATCCAGAGCTAACAAGAGCGGATTCTTTGGAATTTTCAATAGCACTTAGGCGGAGCAGATTCTTTGTTTGAAATTGTTTGAATTTACAGACGAGTCTTTTCAAACTTGTTGCTCCGTCTTTTCAGTTAAGCTAAGCTTGCAGAGTCCTAGCTGACGTAATCCTGCACCCTCTATGAATACCCAGGCTGACGGACCTATTTATACACGTGGAGGCACAGCCCAAGGAGGTGACCTGGAGAACTGGCTCGAACGTATTAGATTTCAACTAGGCCACAAATGCATTCGGAAACCAGGGGCAGGCATGCAAAGACTGCCCCTTTGGTTCTATAGGCTTCACCACTCCAGCCATGGAGATTCCCAGTGTGGGGGCAGGATGGAGGAGGGTGGGGGTGGTGAGGGGGAGATGGGGGTAAAGGGGAAGCGGGCACAGGCTGGTGAAAGCAAGGTCCTCCTGACGATTGACTGCACACCTGCGTTTGAAGGCAGGGGGTCGGGCCTAAGGAGAGAAGTGTCAGGAGTGCATTTGGATAGCGACTTCCATGACTGTCAAGGGGCCTCAGAGTTTAGCAGCTTATCTGAAAGGCATGATCTCGGTCAGTGCCACACCCCCTCAGCAGCACCTTGCAGTGTCAGTCTAGCCTCTGGAGCTCAGGTCCTGGCAGACAGTCACCAGGTTGTCCCTTAGAGCTGGATATTGTCGACCAGCTGTGTTGTGATATAACTGTGGTACATTGGGGGAATTTTAACCTTGGGCTGTTCTGTAAAATGGAGGATGTTGAGGGGTTCATTGAAGTCACTTGGCTTGAAACTGGGGAGGATGTAAAAGGCGTGGTGGATCCAATTTCTCCCATGCTTTTGTGCAATATACCCCCAAAGTCAAAATTATCACCATGTTGTAAGTGTTGGTTCCTTGTGGTAGACTAGTCAGAAAAGCTAGATCGCATGGGATTCAGGGTGGGCTTCCCAATTGGATCCATAGTTGGCTCAATGCTAGGAGACAGAGTGTGATGGTTAAAGATTGGCTTTTGGACTGGACGTCTGAGACCAGCGGCATTCCCCAAGGATCGGGGCTGGCTCCCCTGTCATTATTTATATGAACAATCTGGATGAGAACATTGGAGACATGGTTCGTAAGTTTGCTGGTGATCCCAAAATTGGTGGCGTAGGACAGTGAAGAAGGTTATTTAAGATTACAAAGCAATCTTGATCAATTGGGCCAATGGGCAGAGGGGTGGTAGATGGAGTTTAATTTAGATAAATGAAAGGTATTGCACTTTGATAAGACAATCCAGGGCTGCACTTATACAGTTAATTGTAGGGCCCTGGGGAATCTAGTAGAAAACAGAGGTGTAGGGGGTTGAAGTACATAGTTATTTGAAAATTGCATCGCAGGTAGACAGGGTTTAAGAAGATGTTTAGCATGCTTGCCTTCATTGCTCAGACCATTGAGTATAGGAGTTGGGACATTGTCTTGAGGTTGTACACGATGCATTTCTGTTCCCCTATTATATGAAGGATATTATTAAACTGGAGAGGGTTCAGAAGAGATTTACCAGGATGTTGCCAGGAATGGAGGGTTTGAGTTAAAAGGAGAGGCTGGATAGGTTGGGACACTTTTCACTGGAGCATAGGAAGTTGAGGGGTGACCTTATGGAGGTTTATAAAATCATGAGGGACATAGATAAGATGAAAGCAAAGGTCTTTTCTTTAGGATAGGGGAGTTCAAAACACCGGGTGATAGTTTTGAGGTGAGAGGAGAAAGATTTAAAAGGGACTTGAGGGGCAACTTTTTCACACAGAGGGTGGTGCGTGTATGGAATGAACTGCCAGAGGTAGATGCAGGTACAGTTGCAACATTTAAAAGACATTTGGACAGGTACATGAATAGGAGAGGTTTAGAGGGATATGGGCCAAATGCAGGTGAATGGGACCAGTTCAGTTGGGAAACTTGGTCGGCATGGACGAGTTGGATCAAAGGATCTGCTTTCATGCTGTATGACTCTATGACTGTATAACTACATCATTAGAACATGGAAGACAGTCAGCACTTACTCAGCTCTCTCATCCCTGATCTACAGTACAAGGTTCTGGGCTATTGTTTTCACACCGCAGCTTGAGTGTTTTAAAGGGGCATGAGTTACTGGGGGAGTGCAGCACTGTTGGAGGTGCTGGCATTTGAAATGAGGGGAATGCCAAAGCTGGGGAGTTCTTGTTGGTGTCGCGTCTAACACAGTGAATATCAGGGTGCGATCGTGTCTCTAAACATTAGTGGAATTATCTGTGATGTCCATCAATAATGATGTCCCTCTGCAAGAGAAAGCCACCTAGTCCTCTGTGTCTCCGTTGATTCCTTGCAGATGCTTGTACAATTCTCTTCTGTGAACCACGACACTTCTCCCTCACGCTGCCTTCTGTCCTCTTGCCAAAAATACACAATGCGCAGTCAGAACTGCAGGCACCGATTCCGAACGGCCGAGAGGGGAACTTGCAAATCAGGCGGGAGTTGAGCAGGTTTGGTACAGGATGCACATTGCGCCAGAATATTGTCCTTTCCAGACACCGTTCAGGGAATCCCTGCACAAGCTGCGACCAAAAATAAACAGTGACTCACTACCGATCGCTAATAGCTGCAGACGGCTGCTTTGTGTACGCAAGCCAGGCACTCCTCACCCTCCCTCGCTTTCTGTTTGTCATTGGTTAGGAGCGAGGGGGTAGAGGGAGCTAGAGTCACATTGGCAAGGCGCTGTACTGTAAAGCATGATCAGTCTGGGCAGATGTATGCAAGGTAGTGACGGCAAGGCTTTTGTGAGGAGTGTACAAAAGCTGTAAGAGAGACCAGCAGCACACAGACACTGCGGGAGAGAGAGAGAGAGAGTTTGTTTGCTGCTGCCCAGGAACATTCCACGGGTTTAAAGAGTGGGCAACAACATTCATTCATGACAGCCAGTCGGTTCTTTTCCCTGGGTAAGTTATAAGCCCACGTTATATTGAATACAAAGTCTAACTATCAGATACTGTTCTTTATCTCCCACCGCCGCTCCCCCCCAGCCCTTACCCTTTCTCTTGTCTCCCGCATTTGCGTTTCTTGATGAATTATCCTTTTTGTTGGCACTCGTTCGTTGGTTGCAGTGACAGGATTCAGAGAGCCCAGGTTTGATGTGTTAATGCAACAATACGTGTTCTTTCATTGGCTTTATTCGCCTCTGCTATTCATGGAGGGCAAGGCTGGGGGCTTTCTGTACCAATTGGCATCATTAGGTATGAGGGAGAACGATCATGGGGTTTCCAACTGGATGGTTGGAACTGGTCAGCGTACACCCTGCACATTTCATCAGGGAGTTTTTTGAGGTCATGTCAGTCGTTTTCTCGTAATGAGCGAATAAATCTAGAGAGAAAGGGCTGGCATTTCTAAGCACCTTTCTTAACCATTGGCTTTACTGTCAAATGACGTACCTGTGTCTCAGACAGAGCAGCACCCTCTCAATCTTGTGCTGGGTTTTCAGCCTGGACTTGTGAGCTCAACTCCAGGGAATCTTTAACTTTGTGAATCTAATAAGCCGCAGCCAATAAACACTCACAGACACAAACACACACACACTTGCACACACAAACACACACTTACATACATATACACAGACAAACAAATACAGACAAACATGTAAACAAACACATATACACAAACATAGAGTTAGAAAGAACTGCCGATGATGGAGTCTGAGATAACACAGTGTAGAGCTGGAGGAACACAAACGCACACATATACAGACATACACAGACACAAACACACACACACTTACATATGTAAACACAGACATAAACACACACATACAGACATACACACACAGACAAAACACACAAGTGCAAACATACACACACACACATAAACGCATGCACATACATGCTGACATAGACAAACACACACAAACATGTACACACAGATACACATATAATCAATACACACACCCTGCGCAAGGCATAGACACACATACACACCCACACAACACACACATATCACCTACACACACCTACATGGGGCATACATACAGAGACACAGTCTCACACACAGACACACACGCACGCACGCACCTGACAGTGGCATATCATGAAGCAGGATTGTTAAAACAAAGGACAAAGGTTTAAGGCAAACATAGTATGAGATAAAGAGGCAAGAGAAACAGGAGGGAGTGAGTAAAAGTAGATTGAAGTGAAACAATATAGGGGTAGCAGAGAGTATGAGGAAAGAGTGGACAAAGGCAAAAGGGAAAGGATGAAAGAAGAGGGGAAAGCAGATCCAGAACAGAAGGAGAGAGGGATGGTGAGAACAATAAAGGAAGAAAAGAAAGAATAGATCAGAGGGAGGAAGCAAGAGAGCAGATGGTGGCGAACAGACTGAAAATAAGTGGGGAAAAGAGCAGCGATCAGCCAGAAAAAAACTGTGTTGCTGCATGAGATATTAAAATATAATCTGGAGCAGGAAAGTGTGGAACATTGCGTTCTCTCCTTGATGCGGATTCAAGAAACTATTCAGGGAAATGGTCAGGAAATTCATGAATAGTACAGGAAGAGGAATGTGGCAGGCAGTCCATACTGATACAGGACCACAAGAAATGATCCTGCTTTGTAGAATGCATGAAAGCAGTGATATAATCTTTCAGGTTCCTATTCTATATTAGTGACACTTGGCACAATCCACTCATGCAACTATCAGTCTGACTCAACCAATAGACAAAGACCTAGTGAAATTTTCTGGTACTGAGTCAAGAGGTCAGATATATCAAACACTTGATGCCAGGTAACCACATCAGAGATTCATGCTGTTTTATTTTATTTGAATCCTGTGTGAAACTACCCATATCGGTCACAAGCATAGTTTTGCTGGTCTGTCACAATGGCTGTTAACCCACCACTTGAACACCTTGCATTTTCAGGCTAACACTTTGCGACGGGGTTCGACCAGATCTGATTTCTCAACGTCCTTGTCTCGATCCCATTATTGTCTTCCTTCTGTTTGATCCTCCTCCATCTGACCCCAGTGCACATTTGTCACATTAACCTACATGACGTCCGAGGTTGGTTTATCACTGGGATGTGGCGTCGTTATGGCTTTTCTGAGGCACCTTTGGTTCTTGCCCCTCAGCTGGTTGGGGGCAAGGTCTTCTCCTTGGAGCAGTCTGTTCCCCATGTTATCAAGGAGACAGTCCTGGGATTTGGAACTAGTGATGTTGAGGCAACAGCGATGTATTACCAAGTCAGGATGGCATGTGATTTCAAAGGGAACATTGAGATAGAAAGGTGATTATGTTTCCGTGCCTCGAAGAGCTACTGTTGAATAAGTCTTGGCACATTGATCTCATCCATTTCTCAGATGGTGTTTCTGTTAGCTAATGAAGGGAGTCAATGTGTAAAGGTACGGTAGAGCTGGGATCAAATGGATGTCCTTTTCTTGGGTGGTGTTGAATTTAAGTGTTGCTAGAGTTGCACCTACACAGCCTTCTGGAGTGTGTTCCGTTTTACTCCTGACTTATGCCGTGTAAATGGTTCTGACTATAGCAGAGTCCTGCAGAATTCCCAGCCCCTCACCTTCAGGTGTTGCAGGAGGTGCTTAGAATCTGTATCGTCGGAGATGGCCATTGCTTGTGTCGAGTGAAACTTATTTGACTTTTATCCATCATTGTCCAGGTCTTGCTGCATTCAGACATTGATTATTCAGGAAGGAACGCGAGCGTGAGGGGTATCGGATCAGCCATGAAAGGTGGAGCAGGCTCAAGGGGCTGAATGGCCTACTCCTGTTCCCATTTCTTATGATCTTATCATCAAACATCCCACGTCTAACCTTACAACAGAGACAATATTGTTGATGAACTGTTGAACATTAGAATAGATAGGTGGTTGTTTCTGACTATCACAGACTGGATGGGGTGAAGGGCTGTGCTGTAGGCCTCCACAATTGTAAGAATTGAATATCCCAACTCTGTTATCAATCAAAACTTCAAGCTATCCATTTCCAAACAGGTATTACTGACAATGACTAGTCTTAGAGACTCAGGTTAAAATCAGGGCCTGTTTGCACCACCTCCTCTATCCCAAGATCAGTCGAGGTAACGTAGATTTTAAATTTGTGAAGGGGTTTGATGTTGGGGGGTGGAGAGAGGGGAGAGACCAAATTTTGAGGGGAGCTATTAACAAAGGACAGTCACCAATGAGGCCAATGAAGAATTCAGGTTGGCCGGAGACTGGTGACATTGGGGAATGTGCCAGTTCAGGGAGTGGGTGAGGAGAATTTATGGATGTAATTCAGGATAATCTAGGTCAAAATGAAAGAGGGGAAAGGGCTGCAGTTAGAGTGAGGCAGACCGTGTGCAGCATATGCATTTGTCAGTCGGTTTGAATGGGTTGATTGTAGTCTTCAAGGCTCTACGCAGGAAGACCAAGGTGAACCGGGGCTGACATGAGTGCCTTTGTAGCATGGTTTCAGATGTAGCAGAATATAAAGAAACCGCACACTCATTCTGAAACAGCAACATGAAGTTTGGCAATGTGATCATTGAAACGTCCTGCGTGCACTTTTCAACACGCAGTCCTTTCAGATCTCGATCAGAAATTCCACGTGCATTCTGAAATGGCACTCGGAAGACGGAAACTTTCTATAGAGCACTCTGAGAGGCAATAAATATCTAAGTAACGGCATTTTCTGCTCTACAATTAATCAGCTTCGCATCAAACCAGAGTACGCAGCAATCCGCCAGGAGACGTTAATAGCCTTAATTGACTGATGGCTTTTCTGTTTGATGGGAGGTGGGCTTCAGTGGCTGGCCCAGCATTTATTGTCCGTCCCTAATTGCCCCTTCAGAAGGTGATGGTGAGCTACCTTCTTGAACTACAGCAGCCCATTTTGTGTTGGTTGACCCACAATGCCATTAGGAAGGGAGTCCCAGGATTTTGACCCAGCAACGGTGAAGGAACAGCGATATATTTCCAAGTCAGGATGGTGAGTGGCTGGGAGGGGAACTTGCAGGGGCTGGTGTTCTCATGTATCTTCTGCCCTTGTCCTTTGAGGGGGGTAAGGGAAGGTGCTGTTGAAGGGAGCTTGGTGAGTTACAGCAGTGCATTTTGTAGATGGAACTCACTGCTGCTGCGAATGTGGGTTGTTTGGTAGAGGTAGAGGGTATGTGAGGTAATGGTTAGGGTGCAGATAGAGCAGGCTGCTTTGTGTCGATGGTGTTCTGGACTTGCACTCCTCTGAGCAAGTGCACCAGCTCACCGGTATGAGCCTAGATGGCGGACAGGCTTTGGGAAACATAGGAGGTCTGTTGCTCAATGCAAGAATACCACCCTCTGACCTACTCTCGTAGCCACAGTGTTAATACAGCCGGTCCAGTCGCTGCTTTTGGTCGATTGTAACCTCAGGATTCAGTCAGGGTTGAACAATTGAGGCAGCAGTTTCGGTCACAATGCAACAGAACCACTTTTAAGATTTCCAGGAAATGTAACTCAGTTTATTTCTCAAGAAAGCAACAGTAAGCAGTCATGATCATCACTCCTGTTTCGTTTGCCCCAGCGATTGCCAGGCGCAGAGCGGTGACAAACAAGACGAGGCAAAGGGGGCCAGAGATGGATCTAGCAGTGAGCCGGGAGAGACACGCAGGCAGTCTGGAGTTTATTCTCTGTTACTACAGGATCATCTAACCCTCCCTTCCCTCCCTCCCTCCCTCCCTCTCCCGGATTCCAGTCTATGAAGCGTTGCCAGGAACCTGTTGTTCTGTTCAACATGCTCTGATTGTGTTGCAGCCTGAGAGTTCAGGCTCAGAATTGCTGAATGCACATGGACGGAGCGGAGGAATGCCAGTCCTGTTGCTACTTTGTGCTGGTAAATGTGCCAACCCTCCCCCCCACCAACCCCCCACCCCCAAAACTGGGGCAGCGATTAACCTCTGATTGACCTTGGACTCTGCCCGGATCATAGGAGCATCGGAGGCTGACCGGTGACCTTATAGAGGTTGACAAAATCATGAGGGTTGTAAATAAGGCAAATGACAAAGGTCTTTTCCCGAGAGTGGCGGAGGCGGAGTTCGAAACTAAGGGGGCATGTATTTTTAAGGTGAGAGGGGAAAGATTTAAAAAGGACATGAGTGGCAATTTTTTTACACAGAGAGTGGTTTGGGTGTGGAATGAACTTCCAGAGGAAGTGATGGATGTGGGTACAGTTACAGTGTTTAAAAGACATTTGGATAAGTACATGAAAAGGAAAGATTTAGGGAGATATGGGCCAAACACAAGCAAGTGGGGCTAGTTTAGTTTGGGATTCTTTATTTATTCATTCATGGGATGAGGGTGTTGCTGACCATGCACCATTTATTGCCCATTCCTAAGAGTCAACCATATTGCTATGGGTCTGGAGTCGCATGTAGGAGGCAAGGATGGCAGTTTCCTTCCCTAAAAGACATTCATGAACCAGATGGGTTTTTCCCCAAACAATCAACATTGGATTCATGGTCATTATTAGATTGTTAATTCCAGATATTTTATTTGATTCAAATTCCACCATCTGTTAAGGCAGGATTTGAACCCAGGTCCCCAGAACGTTATCTGGATCCCTGGATTAACAATCCAGTGATAATACCACTCAGCCATCACCTCCCTGTTATGGCTAGCATGGATAAATTGGATCAAAGTGTATGTTTTCCTTGCCGTATGACTCTATGACTCAGGCAGAGGAGCAACGATGGTGTTTTTCCAAGCGCTCCCCATGACCCACTGCAGACATTAATGTCTGTCAGCTCTGCGTGCCTTGATTAGAAAATCGAAATAAGGACAGAAATAAATAAGGTTGGCTGGCCCAGAGGGGATAAAACAGGAAGAAAAATAAAAATCAGCAACTGCAGGTAACAGAGTTCCATTTGGAAGTGTGCCAGGTGATTGGGGCCAAGGTGTGACATCCAGGGTGTGATCATTTCTGGCAGGGAAATGGACAAGATCATCCAGGCATGGTATTTTCCCCAGGGCATGCAGGACAGAGTCCCTCTCGCAGGCAGTTGGAGAGCTGGTGAGAGATAAGTCTTGCCCACCTTCATGCCAATGTGGCAGTGGTGGGGTCAGGTGGTAATTACCATGCCATCCTGCCTGGTGACAACTTCTGGTGGTTCAGAAACTGACAGCTCTCGCCCTGTAAGTGCCACTGAGCAGGCAGTGGCCTCCTGCTCGTATGTCACTGGGGATCACAGAGAGAGAAGAGGTGAGGGAAGTGTGTTGCGGGGGGCGGGGTTCGGTGGGTTGATAGGGGCACTGTGGCTACACTTTCTAGGTTTTGGGATGGAAGAGAGCGCAGTGCCAGGGTGTCAGATGCAAGGTCAGATCTTGTTCTTAGGGCTAAAGCGATCAAAGGGAATGGAGGGGAGACAAAGCTGGAGCAGGGGACTGGGTTAAATGATCAGCCACGATTGTATCGAAAGGCGGCGCACTCTTGAAGGGCCAAATGGCCTACTCCTGCTCCTATTTTCTGTGTCCGTCAGCAAGGATCGTCTGCTCTACGTCCTCCCTCCCTCTCGAATGGACATAGATTTTTTTTTCCAAGGGCCACTCTGTCTTCCTCAGCCAACGTTAGGCTTTACACTCTGGGATCTTGCTGTGCATGAATTTGTTGTTGTATTTCCTACACTTTAATGTTGACTGTACCTCCAAGAGTGCTTCATCAGTTCTGGTATGATACCTCGGGATGCCTTAATGTTGTGAAAGGGGCAGTCAGGTACTTTCCTTAACGTGCCAAGCGATTTACAGACCTTGGGTGAAGAGTTGCTCTGGTGGGGCTGGGTTTAGCTATCTTGGCTCAGGGCTCCTGAAGTCTGTGTCTGGTTGATAATTTTGAGCTGAGCTGGAGGCAGGTTCGAGGAGAAGCGCTGACCAAACTGATTTCCTCGTACTCTTTGAGGAACCTCTGAAACACGGTCCCATCGAATCCCCAACCTTATATTCCAGGTCCTTTCCTGGGATGTGGGAATCACTGGCATTGACAGAATTTGTTGCTCCACACTCAGCACTCCCCCGCTTTATTGCCCCAGAATACCACTGAGTGGTTTACCAGGCCATTTCAGAGGGCCACCGAGTATCGACTATGTTGCTATGGGACACACATATTGACTCTTGGGTAAGGATGGCATTTCTCCTTCGCATCTAAACTAGATTGGATGTTACAACTGGGTCAACAGTTTAAAGATGTGCAGGTTAGATGGATTGGCCGTGCTAAATTACCCATAGTGTCCAGGGATGATCAGGCTAGGGAGGATTGGCCATGGAAAATATGGGGCTATGGGGATTGAGTAGGGGAGTTGAGTCTGGATGGGATGGCCTTCGGAGGGACAGTGCAGACTTGAGGGGTCAAATGGCCTGTTTCTGCACTGTAGGGCTTCTATGAATCTATGAGCTTGCTAACATTTCATTTCAGATTGGTTTCGTTACATGAATTTAAACTCCTGGCCTTTCCTAATGGGATTTGGACTCCAATCACCAAATATTTAGCCTCATGACAACTCAGTTTCTGTCACCTAACATTGGGTAACGCAATTATCAGGGTGGGGGAAGGGGCAGTATGTAGGTGCACGGGCACCTTTCTTCTCTCTAGGGACTGACGAAACTTCATCAACTTTAATCACAGCCTCAGTTTAACACCATAGGGCTGTAGTCCATTCACAGTGCTCTCAGGTGACAGGGGAAACATGCTAGTCCCTGTGAACCTAGGTGCCAAATACAATCCAATACAATGCAATGCAGCACAGAAACAGGCCTTTCAGCCCACCAAGTTTGTACCAATTCCTAATCCTTATTTAGACCCACTACTTATTGTCCATGCCCCGTTTCTATCCCTCTGTTTGCCTCCTGTTCATGCGTCTATCAAGATATGCCTTAAACGTTGCTAATGTGCCTGTTTCCACCACCTCCACTGGCACTGTGTTCCAGGCACCCACCGCCCTCTGTGTGAAACATTATCCCTGCACTTCTCCCCTGAACATTCCCCTCTCACCTTGAACTGTACCCTCTTGTAGGTGACCTTTCCATCCTGGGGAAAAGCCTCCGACTATCCACCCTATCTATGCCTCTCATAATTTTGTAGACCTCTATCAGTTCACCCCTTCAGCCTCCATCTTTTCAGTGAAAACAATCTGAGTGTATCCAATCTCCCCTCCTAACTAAAACCATCTAGATCAGGCAGCATCCTGGTAAACTCTCTCTGCAAGCTCTACAAAGCACCCACATCCTTCTAGTAGTGTGGCAACCAGAACTGTATTCAATATTCCAAATGTGGCCCTAACTAAAAGTTTTGTACAGCTGGTACGTAACTTGCCAATTTTTATTAAAAACCAAAGAACTACAGATGCTATAAATCAGGATCAATAACAGAAATTGCTGGAAAAGCTCAGCAGGTCTGGCAGCATCCGTGAAAGAGAAATCAGAGTTAACGTTTCGAGTCTGGTCACGCTTCCTCAGAACTGATGCTGCCAGACCTGCTCTGCTTTTCCAGCAATTTCTGTTTCTGTTGCCAACTTTTATATTCAACAATAAAGACAACAGTCAATATTCTACAGTCAATAAAGACAAGTGTCCTGTATGCCTTCTTGACTACATTGTTCACCTGTGTTGCCACTTTCAGAGATCTGTGGATCTGTATAACCTCCTCCCTCTGTATGACAACTTGCACTATAGACCTTTCACCCATTAACTGGGAATGCCAACCAACTTTGGTTCAAAGGTTTATATCAGGTTTTCTTTTACTCAGGAATCATGCAGCACAGAAGATCCTCGGGTCCATCAAGACATTGATGGCTACATGAAATAGCCCATCTATTGTTTTTGACTCATTCGTGGGTGTTGTTGACCCGAAATCTAACCCTAACTCACTTCCTCAAGGTCTATTAAGGTATGATGGTCCAGGCTGTGATATCCATATCATGTGAATTAAATTAAAGTCCCAGACCTCCTGCAATTTCTTTTTCTCTTCAAATATATAAATAATTGGAAGTACAGAACTTAAATTTTGCTCGAAGGAGATGAGAATTCGAAACTCTTTATCTTGAATTTACGAAGCCACTTTTGGAACACTATGTTCAATTCTGGTCTCCCTTCTATAGGGAGGATGTTGTTAAACTTGAGAGGGTTCAAAAAGATTTTCAACAATGTTGGTGGGATTGGAGGGTTTGAGCTGCAGGGAGAGGCTGAGTAGACTGGGGCCTTTTTTCCCTGGAACATCGGAGATTTAGGGGTGACCTTATAGAGGTTTATAAAATCATGAAGGGCATGGATAAGGTGCATAGCCAAGGTCTTTTTCCCAGGGTGGGGGAGTCCAAAACTAGAGGGCATAGGTTTAAGTTGAGAGGGGAAAGATTTAAAAGAGACCTAAGGGTTAACTTGCTCATGCAGCAGGTGGTGTGTGAATGGAACGGGCTGCAAGAGGAAGTGGTGGAGGCTGGTACAATGACAACGTTTAAAAGGCATCTGGATGGGTATATGGACAGGAAGGATTTAGAGGGATAAGGCCAAATGCTGGCAAATGGGACTAGGTCAGATTGGGATATCTGGTTAGTATGGATGAGTTGGACTGAAGGGTCTGTTTCCGTGCTGTATGACTCTATAAGGCTCTATACTGTATGACTAGGATGCAAGGAACAGATTTCAGAAAAGCAAACATCAACGTATCCCGAAGGAAGCCGCTGTATAAATTGTAGCTTGTTGTTTTAATTGGAGTTCCCTTTCTCTCAAAGCCTACTTCTTACATTCTGCTCTTGCTGAGTGATAGATTAAAAATAAACTTTAACTTTTAGCAATCCTTAATTTCAAATGAATCACCAATTTCCTGGAGAGAGTAATGATTAAAATTGTTTCTGACTCATTTCCAGCACTGCATTCCAGATCGTAACACCTTATTCCGTTAAAATGAACCTCCTTGTCTCTCCGTCCTTGCTCCTTTTGCCAATTATCTTCCATTTGAGCCCTTTGTCATGACATCCCTCCCCAGGGGAAACAACTCTTCTCTTTCTGCTCTATCAAACTGATATATCTGCTATAAATTAATGAAGTGTGGTTATTCAAATCCCATCTGTTCCATTTACAGTGCACAGCTGCTTTTTAAGGCACTCTTACTAAAAAGGTTGGAGCGCCATGAGTGACAGCAGTGCTGCTATCAGCAGAATTCAGAGGCTGTTCACATTGCACTGAGCTCCCCAGGCTGCTCTATCCCCGTCCCCAGTATTGTGCAGCGCTGAGCCTTATCACACCCACCACTGGCCCAACATGAAGCCCTGAGCTCCGCTGATAGAAGGCTTCATTCAGGCAGATAGCAAAGACCAGCCTCATTTCTCGTTGGTCAATCAGCCGTGTCCATCTGAAGCGAACAGAGCAAGGGTTCTTGAGACCGCAGCCACTCTGTTCTCAATAAGAACGGCCTGACGAGCCTCTCAGGCTAAATAACTGAATCCTGTCATTTCCAAGAAATAAGGGCATCAACTCTGGCCCAAGTTTAAGAGTTGGGTGGGGTCGGGTTAAGGGGGAAGATGGTTCCTAGAGAGGCCATTTTATCTGACTCAGTCAATAGCTCTCTCCATTTTGAGCTTCAATGTTCAAAACCCTGCTCCAGGGCTTTAAGCGGAAAAGGTGGAACACAAATGCAGGGCAGCGTCACTGTCGGAGGGTGTCTCTTTAGGATGTAATGTGAACCTGAGTCAGTCTTTGCCTTTGTGGTGAGGCTAGCTGGGGTAAAAGATTCGATGACGCTTTGTCGAAGAATTCTCCCTGGGGTCCTGGCTAATGTTTATCCCTCAGTCAACATCACTAAAAGAGAATGTTTCAGAGATAGCAGGAACTGCAGATGCTGGAGAATCTGAGATAACAAGGTGTAGAGCTGGATGAACACAGCAGGCCAAGCAGCATCAGAGGAGCAGGAAGGCTGACGTTTCGGGCCTAGA
>NC_063369.1:13634535-13693316 GCF_021869965.1 Rhincodon typus | reverse complement strand
AGGGTCTAGGCCCGAAACGTCAGCTTTCCTGCTCCTCTGATGCTGCTTGGCCTGCTGTGTTCATCCAGCTGTACACCTTGTTATCTCAGACTCCAGCATCGGCAGTTCCTACTATCTCTTACAGCATCCGCAGTTCTTTTGGGCTTTTTTTTCAGTGGAGGAAAGCCATTTGACTTCCTCTTTCGTTCTCCATGAGGATCCTTTCTCCCAAAGTCATCCTTGCCTTCAGAGAGGCTCTGCTTGACTGCTCAAACTCCCCTGCTCGCTGTCCACCCTTACTGACAGAGGATCCATTAGAGAGGTCAGCCTATAAAACATGACACACCTCTCAACTGGGGAGACAAGGCTGGATAAGACTACCACTTAGTGCAATAGAACTTGCGGCACCAGAGAAACCCATACATCTGGCAATAAGTTCCATTTGCGATTGGTTCGAATCTCACTGAGTTTTAATCTTACACGCAAGCCCCAAAGATATCTCAACAACCTTTGCTTCTGACTGATTTTTAATCACAGCATGGCATTGTGATTGGAGCTAGGATTGGCAAGCACACAGTTTAAATCAGTTCAGGTCTCCTCATACAGGAGAGTGGCGTGTTTAGTCGCTTTATCTCAGGAAAGATATAGTGACCTTGGATTGGAGGCAAAATACATTGATCAGAATGAGACTGGGGGCTAAAACTGTTTGATTAGAAGACAGGTTGCTAACACTAGGTCTATTTTCCCTTGGGCATCAAAGATTTAGGGATGATAAAACTTTGTTTTCAAAATTTGACTGGGTAAACTGGGTGAAGTTCTTTTCTCTCATCATACAATCTCTACAGTGTGGAAGCAGGCTATTTGGCCCATCAAATCCACACCAACCTTATGAAGAGTTTCCAACCAGAGTCACCCACTACTCCTATCCCTGCATTTCCCACCACTAATCCACCTGGCCAGCACACCCCTGGACACTAGGGGCAATTTCCCATGGCCAAACCACCTAGCCCACACATTGTTGGACTGTGGGAGGAAACTGGAGCAAACCCACACAGACATAGGGAGAATGTGCAAACTCTGCACAGGCAGTCACCTGAGGGTGGAATTGAACCTGGGTCCCTGATGCCATGAGATGGCAGTGCTAAACACTGAGCCACTGTTCCACCCCCTCTAGTGGGCTCAGTCTTACAATGAGACCTCGGTCAGATAGAGATCCTGACAGAAAATAGTTCCTCACATTTCCTAGAGGTAGTGGAAGCCAGCATGGAACTCTTACTTTCTGTCTGTCTGTCTGTCTCTCTTCCACCTACATCACCTCCAAAATAAACTCTTCAGTGTGAGCTGTAAGGAGAGGTTAGAAAAACTCAGGTTGTTTTCTCTGGAGGGGAGAAGGCTGAGGGGAGACCTGATAAAAATTTATAAAATTATGAGATGTGTAGATCGGGTTGACAGTCAGAATCTTTTCCCCAGAGGTGAAATGTCTAATATTAGGGGTCATGCATTTAGCGTGAAAGGAGGAAAGTCCAAAGGAGATGTGAGGGGCAAGTTTTTTACACAGAGAGGGGTAGGAGCGTGGAATGCGCTGCCAGGGGTGCTGATGGAGGGAAATATGATAGGGAGTGTTTAAGGGGCTCTTAGATAAGCACATGGATATGCAAGGAATGGAGGGATATGGATCATGGGCAGGCAGAAGTTTAATTTGGTGTCATGTTTGGCACAACATGGTGGGCCAAAGGGCCTGTTCCTGTGCTGTACTGTTCTATGTTCCATGTTCAATCTGGGAGTGAACTGAAAATTTCAAAGCTGTCATTGTTTTTGTCAGGCATGGAGTCACCGGGGGGGCAGACTGAATTAGGAATAGATCAGTGAGCATCTAACCAAGGGACAGGCCTCAGAAGGCACGTGAGGGGCTGAGTTCTTATTACCTTCGACGTGTTAACTTTGTTCAGGATTAAAAATAATCTAAAGGAATGTTGACATGCTGAAGTCCCAGAGGTTGAGAGTGTCTGACAAAACGCTGAAGCACCCTTGTCGACTCTCATTAAATCTGTGTCATTTGCAAAGTAAATGCACATGAACATGGCTTTACACAAGAACACAACACAAGAACACAAGAACTAGGAGCAGGAGTAGGCTGTCTGGCCCTTCGAGCCTGCTCCGCCATTCAGTAAGATCATGGCTGATCCTTTCGTGGACTCAGATCCACTTACCCGCGTTCTCACCGTATGCCTTAATTCCTTTATTGTTCAAAAAAAATCTACCTTTTTTTAAAAGCGTTTACTGAAGTAGCGTCAACTACTTCACTGGGCAAGGAATTCCATAGATTAACGATCCTCTGGGTGAAGAAATTCCTTCTCAGTTCAGTCCTAAATCTGCTCCCTCTAATCTTGAGGCTATGCCCTCTTGTCCTAGCTTCACCTGCCAGTGGAAACATCCTCTCTACTTCTATCTTATCTATTCCCTTCATAATTTTATGTTTCTATAAGATCCCCCTTCAATCTTCTGAATTCCAATGAATATAATCCCAATCTACTCAGTCTCTCCTCATAAGCCAACCCCTCAACTCCGGAATCAACCTAGTGAACCTCCTTTGCACCCCCTCCAGTGCCAGTACATCCTTTCTCAAGTAAGAATCTAATTAAGATTCTAGCTGCATGGTGGGTTGAGAATGATTGCAATAGTCTGCACCCATGAGGCTAATCTGACATCTGTTTGAGCTTTTCAGGCCTAATATTTCATTCATTTCCCCCCCAGAAACTCCAGTCCTAAAGAGCCAGAGCAGCCCCAGAAACATTGGCCTTCACTTCCTGAGGTCCTGCTTTTTGTCAGTCAGTGTTTAAGCCGAGCGCTGATAGAGTCAGCTCACAGGTTGTAGTAACACATGCATTCGCATGCATACTGCGGTGCTGCAACTTTGTCTGGAGGCGGTAGAGTCTCCAGCAACTTTCCCATTAACACAGCTCCTCAGAATTCCTGCCTCCTCTCACCACCGGCCTTGGAAGAATTTCCAAATTCATGGTGTGGAAGCATCGCCCTCAGTGGTCAAGCCCTGGGGTAGGGCTCTAAGCTTCCGGCTCAGAGCCAGGACGCTACCTACTACAAGACCATAGCAGAAGCTGGCCATTCAGCCCGTTGAGTCTGCTGTGCTGTTTAATGAGGTCATGGCTGATGTGATCATCCTCAATTCCACTTTTCCTGCCTTTTCCCCATTACCCTTGGATTCACTGTTTAAAAAGCCATCTATCTCAGACCTAAATTTATTCAACGAGCCAGACTCAACAACCCTTCTATTTAGTCCTCTAAACATATCCATGCAGGAGACTTGCAGTCTCTATGGGCTGCTTGAGCCCTGCATCACGTCCCCTGCCTAGCTCAGAGGAAGAGTCAGCAGTCATAACATGCCAGCTGTGATCAGATAACTTGACTCAGATTTGATAACATGCCCTTTGAACTTCCCAAATGCTGCAGCTATCTAAATGAATCATCACAGTCACGCAGTTGTCAAGATTTCATCTTTTACCCCCATCTCTGCAAAATAAATAAAATGCATAGGAGTAAACCATATAAATATCTGAGGTGTGGGCAGCAATGTGATCTAACCATTGTCACAATGGAAAAAACAAGGTGTAAAATAACCTGAAGATTTAACATTGAAGCCGAACCGGTCTGCTGCAATCTGAGCCTCTGGGTTCGAAAGCTGTGATCGCTGCAGGAACTAAACTAGAATTATAGAATCTCTACAGTGCAGATAGACGCCATTTGGCCCATTAAGTCTGCACTGGCCCTCCAAAGGGCATTCCCCCACCCTATCCCTGTGTTTCCCATGGCTAACCCACCTCTGCCTGGACTCTCTGGGGCAATTTAGCATGGCCAATCCTCCCTAACCTACACATCTTTGGACCGTGGGAGGAAACCGGAGCACCCGGAGGAAACCCACGCAGACACAGGGAGAATGTGCAAAATCCACACAGACAGTCACCCAAGGGTGGAATCTAACCTGGGTTCCTGGCGCTGTGAGGCAGCAGTGCTAACCACTGTGCCAATGTACCACACTAGACATACACTTTACGCTGACACTCCAGTGCAGTACTAAGGGAGTGCCGCACTGCCAGAAACGCTATCTCTCACAAGAGGCATTAAACTGAACACCTTACCTTCTATTATGGGGTGATCGCTCGCACAGCACTCTATCCAATTTGAGAGGGAGAGTCCTGTCCAGTGTCATGACTGAGTTTTTTTTTAAATAAT
The DNA here is from genome assembly GCF_021869965.1 of Rhincodon typus. Classification (NCBI taxonomy): domain Eukaryota; kingdom Metazoa; phylum Chordata; class Chondrichthyes; order Orectolobiformes; family Rhincodontidae; genus Rhincodon; species Rhincodon typus. Next base: position 13,689,089 of record NC_063369.1, on the reverse strand, counting down.
CCCTTAAACCAACACATCATGTAAACTGGCATTCCAGTCATTGTTGCCTGTGGGATCCTGCTGTGCACCAAACGGCGTGCCACGTTTCCTGCACGGAGTAGTGACACTCCAAAACCACTCTATTAAACATCAGTCACTTGGGGATGCTCTGAAGCTGCAAAGGCAGGGCGAGTGTGTGTGCGTGTGCGTGCACGTGTGAGAAAGTGAGTGTGTGTGTGTCCGTTTGTGTGAGAGAGAGAGAATGCGTGTGTGTGAGAGATTGTGTGTGTGATGTGTCTGTGTATGAGGCAGTGGGTTAATGTGCGCGTGTGCGTGTGTTTGTGCATGTGTGTGTGTGAGAGAGAGTGTGTGTTTGTGTCTGTGTGTGTGTGGGAGAGTGAGTACATGTGTTTGTGTGTGTGCGAGAGAGAGTGTGTGTTTGTGTGTGTATATGTGTGCGTGAAAGAGAGTGAGTGTGTGTGTTTGTCTGCGTGTGTGTTTGTGTGTGTGTGAGAGAGAGAGTGAGTGTGTGTGTGTGCATGTGTGTGTGTGTGTGTGAGAGAGAGAGAGAGAGAGGGGGGAGGTCACAGGGGATTATGGCCAGGCTTTTTTCATTATTGCCACCTCAGGTCATAGTTTCCTGCCCATTCATTAGGATTATTGTAAACTGATAGGTTGGTGAGCACTAAAGTGGAAAACCCCAAACAACATGCATGGAAATTGAGAGTTTGCTGAGTTACAGAAGCAGTAATTTTGAAAAGCAGAATGTGTAAATAGGAATAGTGAAGGTCTGATATCAATCAGTGCGGTTGAATAGTGATATTAAAGACTGTGAGAATGATTGGGTGTATGTTAATTGCTTTACTACAAAGACAGAAAAAATATCCTTGAGTTTTAGTGAATTTATAGTGAATATAGAGAATCTATAAAGCCAACTCCAAACTTCTGTAACAGTGGATATGCACACCATTGATGCAAATGGTAAAAAGTGTGAGAGTGTTACTTGTAATATTTTAACACGACGTATAGCAGTTCAAAAGGCCACTACTTAACTTGACTGCCATCTTTGGCAATGAAATTGTCAGCCTGTTCCCAAAGTCTTTGAAAATGTTTCCTGATCATCACGGGAAAAAATGATAGTGTTCACAAGGTTAAGAACATTACAACAACATGATAAAGTAAAGCTTTCACAAGTTGAAAGTTGCAGAAGAATTAGATAAATGCAGCAGAACAGTGTAGTTGCATTCAACAGCATGGGAGATTTATATTTTTTGTTGCTCAATTTGCCAGTGTGTTGCAGAGATTGGTTTATTGGTTAGCTATGGTAGACTGGTTGGTTCCCTAACTAGCTGCTAAAACACGCAAGCAAACCAGAGCTATGCTCACCAGGAACTGTGTGGAATTGCTTGGGAGACACTGGGAGGCAATGAGCTGAGTTAGGCTGGGAGTTTAACGCAGGGCTCTCATTGCCCGTTGTGAGACAGTGACACCTGCTGGCAGGAAAAATATAGAAACAGAAACTAGGAGCAGGAGTGGGCCATTCAGCCCTTCAAGCCTGCTCTACCATTCAATTTGACCATTCCACTCAGTTCCTGCTTTCTCCCCACGCTCTTTGACCCCTTTAGTCCTAAGGGCTATATCTAAAAATGTAAAATAAAGTTGTCATAGTCCTACCAGTCCCTAGGGCTACTCTCATTAGAGAGAGATGACCGGTGGTGGTTTAACCTGAGGGTCGCTGCACCTCAGGTGAGGGGAGAGGAGAAGGAGAGTCCTTCATGGTAACATCAGTTGGCATGGGAATTGAGCCCACACTGTTAGCATCACACTAACATTAAACCACCGTCCTGCCAATTGATCCTCCTATATATAACTCCACCTTGAAAACATTCAATGTTTTGGTCTTAACTGCTTTCCCTGGTCGATATTGGTGGGAAAATGCTCAACGGCACAGGGAGGGACCTGACTGTGACACCTCACCCAGTCCAACAGCCAGTGATGCCATCTAGTCCCACAAACAGGGACTGCAATGCATTTCTAGAGAGTCGGGATCCTCACTCCCTCCAGTGAGAGCCAACTGCATCGAAAGGGCGTTTGGTGAGATCAAACTAACAGGAAAAGCAGCAGATGCCTGATAACTGGGAGACATGAGTTCAAATCCTATCCCTGACATTGAGGGAAACTTAAATTTGGCTAATATCCGTGAAGCTAACCATAAACAATTGAATTGTCAGAGAGGGGGAAAAATTAATGTCTGGTTCATCAAGGCCTTTTTGAGAAAGAACGGTACCAATCCACCTGGTCTGGTTAATACATGGTTCCACACCCGTAGCGACTGGTTCACCCTTAACTGCCCTCTGGTATAACGGGGCAGTCATTCGCGTTGAAATGTGCCTTGACAGACCACAGCAGTTTGAAGTCATCACTTTCTCAAGGACGATGAGAATAAATTCAAGAGGCGGTCTTGTAGCACAGTGTGTAATGTCCCTGCCTCTAAACCTGAAGCTCTGGGTTCAAAACCCACTCTGGGAAAGGTGCACTCATTAAAAAAATACAGCCGAGAAGGGGAGTGTTGACGTGCAAATCCTTCCAGTGCACGCTAATGGTAGGCAATGAGAGGTTCCTGGTCAGCAAAGCTACATGTAGGATGCCACCTCTCAAGTTATTTCCTCTTTATTCTGATCATAGAATCCCTACAGTGTGGAAATAGGCCATTCAGCCCCTCCAAAGAGCATCCCACCCCGACTTATTCCCCTACCCCTGCTTTTCCCCATGTCTAATCCACCTAGTCTAAACATCCCTGGGCACTATGGATGTGTGCATCGCAGAATGATCCAACTTTTTTGCCCATCCCTCATTACCCTCGAGAATGTGGTGATGAGTTGCCTTCTTGAACCACTGGTGAAAGGACCTTCACGATGACCTTAGGGAGGGAATTCCAGGATTTTGACCCAGCAACACTGAAATCATTCTCATGAGCATCTTAGATTCCAATGAAGCACCATCTGTTGCCCTCAAAAAGAACTGCTTCTATAAATGACCATGATCCCATGCTATCCAAACCAACCCACTGATATTGAAAATCTCTTGGTGACACGGGGACTTGGCCACTCTTATGTGCCCAGGGAGTGCCAGCATGACCCAGACTTTCAACTCTCTTTGGCAGAATTGGGTCTTTGTTTTCTTACCATGGTTATTTAGGGTCAAATGTGGGGAGTTGCTTCAGACCCACTGTTGTCACATTCCTTCCTTCGTATTGGTAATCACCCACACAGATAAAAAGAATAAGCGCACTCGTTTGGGAGACACAGAATCAAACGCCAACAGAGAAAGGCCATTCAGCCCATCGTGTCATCCAATTGATCCCACTCCCCCTGTCTTTCCTCAAAGCCCTGCAACCTTCTCCTCTTCAAGTCTCCATCCTTTGGAAAGTTAGCCCTGGAACAGCTCCCAACACACCTTTCCAGCAGTGAATTCTGGAACACTGTGACTAGCTAAATAAAGAAGAAAAATTCTCATCCTTACCCACTGTGGCTTTCTTTGAACCAATTATCTGAAGGCTATATCATCACGGTCAGGGATTATTACATACATTTCAGATGCTCTGTCCGTAATTCTAGTCAATGTGTCATTCTAAAATTTATAGTTCAAAGTTACAGTATCAACATGTGAATAAAATTAGTTACGAGTGGTGTACCACAAGGATCTGTTCTGGGTCCTCTTCTATTTGTGATTTTTGTAAATGATTTGGATGAAGGAGTGGAAGGGTGGATTAGTAAGTTCGCGGATGATACGAAGGTGGGTCGCGTTGTGGACAGTGCAGAGGGCTGTTCTAGGTTATAAAGGGACATTGATAGAATGCAGAGCTGGGCTGAGAAGTAGCAGATGGAGTTTAACCCTGAAAAGTGTGAGGTGATTCATTTTGGAGGGACAAACTTGAAAGCAGAATACAGGGTTAACGGAAAGATTCTTGGCAGTGTGGAGGAGCAGCAGGATCTCGGGGTTCATGTTCACAGTTTCCTGAAAGCTGCCACCCAGGTGGATAGAGTTGTTAAGAAGGCGTATGGTGTGTTAGCTTTCATTAATAGAGGGATTGAGTTCAAGAGCCGTGAAGTTATGCTCCAGCTATACAAATGCCTGGCCACATCTGGAGTATTGTGTTCAGTTCCGGTCACCTCATTACAGAAAAGATGTGGAAGCGTTAGAAAAGGTGCAGAGAAGATTTATCAGGATTTTGCCTAGAATGGAGGGAAGGTCTTACGAGGAAAGGTTGAGAGAGCTAGGGCTTTTCTCTTTAGAACGACGAAGGATGAGAGGTAACTTGATAGAGGTATACAAAATGATCAGAGGTATAGATAGAGTAGACAGCCAGAGACTTTTTCCTAGTGTGGAGGTAGCTTTTATGAGGGGACATTGTTTTAAAGTGAAAGGAGGTAGATATCGGGGAGACGTCAGAGGTAGGTTCTTTACGCAGAGAGTGGTTGGGGCGTGGAATGCATTGACGGAGAGGGTAGTGGAGTCGGCCTCATTAGGGGCATTTAAGCAGCTATTAGATAGGCATATGGATGATAGTATAAGGTAGCGGTGGAGGTTGGATAGACCTTAGGTTTAGGGTAAAATTTCGGCACAACATCGTGGGCCGAAGGGCCTGTACTGTGCTGTACTGTTCTATGTTCTATGTTCTAAAATGCCCCTTTTCTACATTCCCCATTTAGTAACAGAGCTTTACCCAAGCTCAGCGGCATGGTGCCTCAGGGGTTAACACTGCTGCCTCACAGCACCAGGGACCCACGTTTGATTCCATCCTCGGGCGACTGTCTGCGTGCAGTTTGCACATTCTCCCCGTGTCTGTGTGGGTTTCCTCCGGGTGCTCCGGTTTCCTCCCACAGTCCAAAGATGTGCAGGTTAGGGTGAATTGGCCATGTTAAATTGTCCCATAGTGTTCAGGGTTAGATGGGTTAGCCATGGGGAATGAAGGGTTACGGGGATAGGGTAGGGGAATGCCCTTTGGAGATCCAGTGCAGACCTAATGTGCCAAATGGCCTCCATCTGCACTGTACGGTTTCTATACTTCCACCTCAGTTTCTGCAGTGACAGGTGAATCCACCCACAGCTTTGTAGTCCAGAGGCTAAAATTGTGGCAAAAGTTTCAATGTTAAGCTTTCAGGTTATTTCAAACCTTGTGATGTGCAGGCTAGATGGAGTAGCCATGGGAAATGCTGGCTTACAGGGATCATGTGGTGGGGGGAGCGGAATGGGTGGGTGAGGGTCAGTGCAGACTCAATGGGCTGAATAGCTTCTTTCCACACTGTATGGAATTTGATAAACCTTACGCAGTTTTACAAAATTAAATGTACTCTGCTGGGTGGTAATGGTCGTGTTCTGAATGAAGTAACACAACAGTTAACAAGTGTTCCTGGTTATTCCAACAGCAATAATTTGGAGCATACCCTGATGAAATTTGTTTAGGCATGGTTGAACCACTTTAAGCACTCTCGTTCCTGGCTCCTTTTCACAGCGAACAGCTGCAATTGCAGGATCGAGCAGGAAAAGAAATGGCAGCAATGCTCACCCAACCCCATCCATTCGTTTCTCTTCCACATTACCAACAATCTCCTCTTAATCTCTGGTTCCTCCACACTCACCTTCATCAACAAGGCAAACCGAACTCGTCCTCACCCTTAACAACTTCTCCTTTAATTCCTCCCATTTCCTACAGACAAAGGGGGTGGCCATGGGTACCCGCATGGGCCCAAGCTATGCCTGCCTCTTTTTGGGATACGTGGAACAATCCCTCTTCCGTAGCTACACTGGCCCTAAACCCCACCTCTTCCTCCGTTACATTGATGACTGTATCGGCGCTGCCTCGTGCTCCCACGAGGAGCTCAAACAGTTCATCAACTTTACTAACACCTTCCACCCCAACCTCAAGTTCACCTAGATCATCTCTGATACCTCTCTCTCCTTCCTGGACCTCTCTGTCTCCATCTCTGGTAACCACCTCGAAATTGATATCTATTTCAAGCCTACCAACTGCCACAGCTACCTAGAATACACCTCCTCTCACCCACCTTCCTGCGGGTGTTCGATCCCCTATTCCCAATTCCTTCGCCTCTGCCACATCTGCTCCCGAGATGAGGCATTCCACTCTCGGACATCCCAGATGTCCTCGTATTTGAAGGACCACAACTTCTCCCCTTCAGTGGTCGAAAACGCCCTCGACCGCATCTCTCGCATTTCCCGCAACTCATCCCTCACACCCCCTTCCGGCAATAACAACAAACCCAGAATTCGAGATAGTAGGAACTGCAGATGCTGGAGAATCCGAGACAACAAGGTGCAGGGCTGGATGAACACAGCAGGCCAAGCAGCATCATAGGAGCAGAGAGGCTGACGTTTCGGGCCTAGACCCTTCATCAGAAAAGACCCAGAATTCCCCTTGTCCTCACGTATCACCCCATTAACCTCCAGATTCAACATATCATTCTCCGCCACTTCCGCCACCTGCAATCTGATCCCAGTACAAAGGGTATATTTTCCTCCCCACCCTTATCTGCCTTCCGGAGGAATCACTCTCTCTGTGACTCCCTCGTCCGCCCACCACCCCTGGCACTTTTCCCTGCAGCCGCAGGAAGTGCTACACCTCCCTCCTCACCTCCATCCCAAGCCCCAAGAAAACCTTCCACATTAAACAGATGTTCACCTGCACATCCGTTAATGTGGTATACTGTATCCGCTGTTCCCAATGTGGCCTCCTTCCTATAATGAGGCGACCAGAACTGAACACGATATTCCAAGTGTTCTATGTTCCATTTTCTATCTGCATCAAGGCAACTACCTTGCTGTAATTTGCACATTTTACTGTTTTTTTTTTGCTCTCTGGTGTCTCCTCCGAAACTCACACTTGACCTCTCAGGTCTTGTAAACCAGACACGCGTCTTCAAACTTTAATTTCTCTCCAGCATCGTCAAGCATATGGTCACCTGTCGAAACCATGCTCAGCCTTCTCATGATTTAAAACATGTTTATTGGTTGGACCTGGGCATCACTGGCTGGGCAGCGATCCTTGCTTATCCCTAGTTGCCCTTGAGAAGGTGGTGATGAGTGACTTTCTTGGCCCACTGTAATATATGGTATAGAAACCCAATGATGTTGTGAGGGAGGGAGTTCCAGGATTTTAATCCAGCAACAATGAAGGAACGGCGATATATTTCCAAGCCAGGATGCTGAGTGGCTCAGAGGGGAGCCTGTGGTAGTGCGTATACCTCATGCTGCCCTTGTCCTTCTTGATGGTAGAGGTCATGGGTTTGGAAAGTGCTGCTGGAAGGACATTTGGGTGAATTTCTGCAGTGCATCTTGTAGAAGGTACACACGCTGCGACTGAGCGTCGGTGGTGGTGAGTGATTAGAGGGAAGCCAATCATGCACTTTGTCCTAGATTGCAGCAAGCTTTTTGAGCTTCTCAAGAAGAAGTTAGGTAGAGTTCTCAGGGCTAAAGAGATCAGAGGGTATGGGGGAGAAAGCGGGAATAGTTGTATCACCAGCCATGGTCGTATTGAATGGTGGTGCAGTCTTGAAGGGCCGAATGGTCTATTCCTGCTCCTGTTTTCGATGCTTATCTTTCTATATGAATGTGAGCTGCTGTTGGAGGAGCCTTACTGCTGTTACTGATACAGGCATCCTCACCTTTGTTAAGAAGTTGACAGAATCTCCCAAGGTCTCTCCCTGGGGATTTCTGCTAACCCCCCAACCGCAAACCTCCCCACCACCCTCCCCCCCCTCCCCACCCCCCAACACCTAAAGCTCAAGGTCAGGAGATGGTTGGTCTAACTTGTCCATGCTGACCAGATATTCTAAATTAATCTAGTCCCATTTGCCAGCATTTGGCCCAAATCCCTCTGAACCCTTCCTATTCATATACCCATCCAGATGCCTATTAAATGTTGTAATTGTACCAGTCTCCACCACTTCCTCTGGCAGCTCATTCCATACACGCACCACCCTCTGTGTGAAAATGTTGCCCCTTAGGCCCCTTTTAAATCTTTCACTTCTCACCTTAAACCTATGCCCTCTAGCTTTTGGACTCTCCCACCCCAGAGAGAAAGACCTTGTTTAAACATGACTGAACATTGCTCCGGCTCTGGTTCTGTTGGCACCTAGCATTCCAATGTGTTTTGATGTTGCATCTTTTACAGCTACACTATCAGATTCTCCAGGAGCATGTCCCTATGGTTCAAGCCCGAAGCCAAACAAAGGAAGCCAAATGTGCATGTGCGATAAAGGGTTTCGTTTATGTCTGACAAAAGACTGCACAACTGGACAGTTGTATTGCAAAGGTAGGGTTCTCTTGATCCAGCGAGTGTCTTGCTTATTCCTGGCATTTCCCTGTTGTTTCTGGGTTAATATTCACTGGAGATCATCTTCTTCACTTGTGCTGAAAAGGCACAGTTCAGGACGGTGATGAAATAACTCTCTGCTCACGTGCATGGGTGCAGATCCAAACACATGTCCCACCAACACCATCCGAGTGAAATCATCATACAGAGAACACCATCCGATTTGAGATAACAAGGTGTAGAGCTGGATGAACACAGCAGGCCAAGCAGCATCATAGGAGCAGAAAGGCTGACGTTTCGGGCCTAGACCCTTCATCAGAAATGGGGGAGGGGAAGAGGGTTCTGAAATAAATAGGGAGAGAGGGGGAGGCGGATAGAAGATGGATAGAGGAGAAGATAAGTGGAGAGGAAACATACAGGTCAAAGAGGCGGGGACGGAGACAGTAAAGGTGAGTGTAGGTGGGGAGGTAGGTAGGAGGTGCTACACCTGCCCCCACACCTCCCCCTCACCCCCATCCCAGGCCCCAAGAAGACTTTCCACATCAAGCAGATGTTCACCTGCACATCTGCTAATGTGGTATACTGCATCCGCTGTACCCGTTGTGGCCTCCTCTACATCGGGGAAACCAAGCGGATGCTTGAGGACTGCTTTGCAAAACACCTACGTTCGGTTCGCAATAAACAACTGCACCTCCCAGTCGCGAACCATTTCAACTCCCCCTCCCATTCCTCAGACGACATGTCCATCCTGGGCCTCCTGCAGTGCCACAACGATGCCACCCGAAGGTTGCAGGAGCAGCAACTCATATTCCGCTTGGGAACCCTGCAGCCCAATGGTATTAATGTGGATTTCACAAGCTTCAAAATCTCCCCTCCCCCAATTGCATTCCAAAACCAGTCCAGCTCATCCCCACCTCCCTAACCTGTCCTTCCTCCCACCTATCCCCTCATTCCACCTCAAGCCCCACCCCCATCTCCTACCTACTAACCTCATCCCGCCCCCTTAACCTGTCCGTCCTCCCTGGACTGACCTATCTCCTCCCTACCTCCCCACCTACACTCACGTTTACTGGCTCCATCCCCGCCTCTTTGACCTGTCTGTGTCCTCTCCACCTCTCTTCTCCTCTATCCATCTTCTATCTGCCTCCCCCTCTCTCCCTATTTATTTCAGAGCCCCCTTCCCCTCCTCCATTTCTGAAGAAGGGTCTAGGCCCGAAACGTCAGCCTTCCTGCTCCTCTGATGCTGCTTGGCCTGCTGTGTTCATCCAGCTCTACATCTTGTTGTCTCAGATTCTCCAGCATCGGCAGTTCCTACTATCTCTGACACCATCCGATTTAAAACTACAGAGAGCTGTGTGCACAGCCCAGACCATCACGGAAGCCTACCTCCTATCCATGGACTCCATTTACACCTCACGTTGCTGCGGTAAAGCTGCCAACTTCACATCAAAGACCCCTCCCACCTCTGTAGTGCTTTCTTCCAACCCCTTCTGTCAGGCAGAAGATACAGAAGCTTTGAACACATGCACCAACAGGTTCAAGAACAGCTTCTTCTCCGCTGTTGTGAGACTGCTGAATGGACTCTGCTAATTTCACATCTAATGCTGATCTTGCTTTGTGTACCTCCTGTGCAGCTGTAACCTTGTATGCCTCACTCTGTCGAAGCACCCTACGATCTGTATGACCTTGTATGGTATGATCTGGCTGCACTGCTCGCAAAACAAAACTTTTCCCTGTGTTTAGGTACATGTGACAACAATAAGTCAAGTCCGATCAAACCAGGACAAAGTAGCCCCAATCCATTAACAGCAAGACCCACTGCATCAAGTCTCATGGTGGCAGTACTACGCACCATTTGCAACATGCTTTGCCATTCCTGCTGTGGCCGAATTTAAAAACGAGAACCTTTTTACAGAGTATCTTCTAGATCATATATACTGCAGCTGATGGTGGAGGAGTACGGGGACTAAATCTAGAAGCAGGGATGATGAACTAAAGGCTTTATCCCAGCCACATTGTGTTTCTTTAGTGTTGTTCTCTCTACATTTAAGCACTCCAATTGTGAGTATTTCATTATATGGTCTCGGAAAGACCTCAGGAGCCTATCAAATGGACCACTGATCACAGAATTCGGTTTTAGACTGGTAGGCAGACTCTCGATAAGACTGGTTCAATTCAGCATCCTGATCAAGGACGGGAAGTGGGGTTTGCCAATAGAAATGCCATTAAATACTCATGGGAGGGAAAGGCTGGGGGTTGGGCGGGGGTGTGGGGTCCAATCCTTGATTCCCAGAGACCAGTCTAATCCCGGGTGTTTGTACTGGGAGAGGGTCAGTTAGGTTGGGGGCCACTCAATGGTGGTTGATGGGCCAATATAGGGGGAGGAAAAGCCTATTTATTCTTACATTGTCTTCTTCCTGGAGTTGGCCTTGCCTCCCTCCAGCTACCTAATTTCCCAAGACCCAGCAGATCCTGCCGTTCATCAGTAAATCTGCTCGAGGAAAAACCAAAATATCGAAACTTCCAACCCACCTCCTGCATTTCTGCCTCGATTAAATTCAACTCACAGAGTCTTCGAGTCATCCAGCACAGAAACAGACCCTTCAGTCCAACCAGTCCATAATCCCACACCAAACTAGTCCCGCCTTCCTGCTCCTGGCCCATATCCCTCCAAACCTTTCTATTCATGTACTTATCCAACAGTCTTTTAAACGTTGTAACTTTTTAATTTATTCATTAACGGGCTCAGGCAGCATTTATTGCCCATCGCTAATTACTCAGAGGGCAGTTTAGAGCCAACCACATTGCTGTGGGTCTGGAGTCACATGTTGGCCAGAACGGGTAAGGATGGCAGTTTCCTTCCCTAAAGGGCATTAGTGAACAAGATGGGTTTTTCTGACAATCAACAATGAATAGCTTAATTATATCCTTCCTCTAACTGGGAGCGACCAGAACGCACACAGCACTCCAGAAGAGGCCTCGCCAATGTCAAGTGCAGGAGGAGTGGGTTAGAGACGGGTTTGAGATTTTAAAAAACATTTGACTCAAACCCAATCCATCGGCTTTATGGATTTTGAAATGCAGCTCATCTGTACCACAATGCATGACATATCCATGTGCTGAACCGGTGAAAGACTGTACAAAAGATTATATTTTGTAATTTATTTACAGATGAGGACGAGTGCAAGGTCGGTAAGCCGAAATGTGGCCCAAACGCAACCTGTGTGAATACAATTGGAAAATACTGCTGCTGGTATCGAGAAGGAACACAGAGTGACAGGAAACATGAATGCTCAGGTGAGACATTATTAGGATGACTGATGTAAAGACTACTTTAGAAGCTGGAAAGTTAACAATAATTATTTTTGAATGTTTGTGGACAAAACAGTATGTATTTTGTATCCAGCCGTGTATTGACATGGCTAGCCTCAAAGGAAACAACCCACAAAAGATCTTTGTCATGTGGATTTACCAATGATGCTTTAATTCCCGGGCCAACTCGGAAAGATCTCCAGCAATAGCGATGCCAGGCCCAGCAGCCAATCACATTGTGCAATGCTAACAGACAGCAAAGCCAGAAGTACTGATTAGCTTTGGTTTTTTTTGTAGGCTCCCTACAGTGTGGGAACAGGCCAAACAAGTCCACACTGACCCTCTGAAGAGCATCCCACTCAGACTCACCCCCTTACTGTGAGACTCTGCATTTCCAATGGCTAATCCACCTAATCTAAACATCCCTGAACACTATGGGGCAATTTAGCATGGCCAATCCACCCTAACCTGCACATTTTTGGACTGTGGGAGGAAACTGGAGCACCCAGAGGAAACCCATACAAACACGGGGAGAACGTACAAACTCCACACAGTCGCCCAAGGGTGGAATCCAGGCGCTGTGAGGTAGCAGTGCAAACTACTGAGACACGGTATTGGCCATAAAATAGGAATTGTTTTGGGTAACAGCTCGTTTATTAACTGCAAGAGTGAAATAAAGATTGGTTTGTGTACATGGGAATTAAATCAGAAGTGGAAACATTTTTTATTCATTCATGACACAAGTACATCACTGACTAAGCCAGCATTTATTGTCCACCCCTAATTTCCCAGAGTTCAGTTAACAGTCAACCACATTGCTGCGGGTCTGGAGTCACATGTAGGCCTGATCGGGTAAGGATGGCAGTTTCCTTCCCTCAAGAACATCAGTAAACCAGATGAGCTTTTTCCTAACAGTCAACAATGGAATCACTGGACTCTTGATTCCAAATTTTTTTTATTGAATTCAAATTCCACCACCTGCTGTGGTGGGATTCGAACCCCAGTCTCCAGGATATTACCTAGCTTTCTGGATTAGTAGTCCAGTGATTATACCACTAGGCCATAAATGGGTGTTTTATGGCATCAAAAAGCAGGTGGGGAAATAAGTTCAGGGTGGAATTTAAAGTCAGGGATGACTGATTCACCCATGAGAGGTAAGTTACTTCACCTCTTAGTTGGGCCTAGAAGGTAACCCCTAGGCCTGGTTTTGCTTGGGGAAAACTAATTAGTGTGCACAGAAGTAGGCCCCCTAATCACATTTGCCAAATGTATCTCTGGTCTCTTCCAAACCAATATTGTGGGCAACAAATTTCTAACCATGAATAAGCACACTAGCCAATGTTGGCTCTTTACCTGGGGTGGAGTGGCATATTCATGAACTAGTGGCCTAGAACGTCAGGCTAATGTTCTGGGTGGATGGTTTCAAATCCTACCAAGGCATGGTGGCTCAGAGATTAGCACTGCTGCCTCACATCGCCAGGGACCCAGGTTCATTCGCACCCTTGAGTGACTGTCTGTGTGGAGTTTGCATGTTCTCCCCGTGTCTGCGTGGGTTTCCTCCCCCAGTCCAACGATGTGCAGGTTAGGTGAGTTGGGCATGGGGAATACAGAGATACTGTACCAGGGTGGGTCTGGGTCAGATGATTTTTGGAGGGTTGGTGTGGACTCTGTGGGCTGAATGGCCTGCATCCCGACAGTGAAATTTGCATTCATTAAATGTTGACCATGTAACCATTGTAAAAACCCATCTGGTTTTTTCATACCCTTTAGGGAAGGAAACTGCCATCCTCACCTGGTCTGGTCTACACGTGACTCCAGACCCACAGCAATGGGGTTGATTCTTAACTGCCCTCTGGGCAATAGATGCTGAACTGGCCTGTGATACCTACCTCTCATCCATGAATAACAAAAAAATGCCTGATTACTTCTTAAAACAGTTTGCACCACACAAAACAATTATTCTGTCTTTTTTTTAAAATCTTGCATGATATGTTTTTGGACTCTAAAATACCAGAGTTAGATATTTTACACTTTAACAACAAGATGCCAAATTCTGCTTGTCACACAATGTAAAGTTTATTACTTGGCACTATTTGACAGCCATGTGTGCCAAAATGCCTTCACCACTGCCAATCTTACAATAATGTGTTCAAAAAAAAATAGAATGAAAGCTTAATCTGCAAGTCTCAGCCAATCCTGAGCAAATTGTGAACATTCAATTTCAAAATCTTGAGTTAAAAATCCACTGCTGCTAACCGTTTAGAATGAAATGTGTGTCTTCAGTAAACACACTGCAGGGCAGGTGTGAGCTGTAATAAGTTCTGAAATAACCCTGTGATGCTAATCTGTGCCTTCAATTCTCTCAGGATGTGAAAAAGAATGCTATATTCACAAGAACTCAACCAAATCCAGTGTTTCTGAGCAAATGGTAAGTCAGTAAAACTGCAGAAGAAAACAAAGCCCCACAACAGTTACTGTCTTGGTTATCCACGTTATTTATTAATGACTTGGATAACGGCATAGAAAGTTACACATCCAAATTTGTTCATCGTACAACTTTAGACAGTATTATAGACAGTGTAGATGATAGCATGAAATGACAAAGAGATATTGATAGACCAAGTGAATGAGCAAAACTGTGGTGGATGGAGTTTAACATAAGCAAGGACTTGGACAGAAAAAGGATAGATCAGGGTAATTTGTAGATGGTACAAAGTTAAACACAGTGGTTGTCCAAACAGACTTGGTGGTTCAGGTGCACAGATCTTTAAAATGCCACAAAGGTACAAAAAATAATCAAGGCAGCTCGTGGAATGCTGGCCTTTATATCTAGCAGACTGGACCACAAGGATGCAGAAGTTATGCTGCAGTTATACAAAACCCTGGTTAGACCACAACAGCTCTAAAGAAGGGTTACTGGACCTGAAACATTAACTCTGACTTTTCTCTTATGGGTGCGGAGTCACATGTAGACCAGACCAGGTAAGGATAGCAATTGCTTTCCCTAAAAGAAATTAGTGAGGCAAATGGGTTTCTTCCAACAATTGACAATGGATTCATGCTGCTAAACCTGCTGAATTTTTCCAGCAATTTCTGGGTTTTTTTGTTTCTGATTTCCAGCATCTGCAGTTCTTTCATTTTTTTATCTGGTTAGACCCCATTTGGAGTACGGTGAGCAGATCTGGGCACCACATCTTAGGAAGGATAGACTGTCCTTGGAGGAGTACAGTGTAGGTTTACAGGAATGATACCTGAACTTCAGGAGTTAAGTTGTGAGGTGAGATTATACAAATTTGGTCAGTTTTCTCGAGAATTTAGAAGGTCAAGGGGTGATCTGATTGAAGTTTTCAAGATATTAACTGGAAAAGGCAGGGAAGATAAAGACAAACTATTTCCACTAGTTGGGGATTCTAGAACTAGGGGCATAGTCTGCGAATTAGGGCCAGACCGTTCAGGAGAGATGTTAGGAAGCACTTCGACACACAAAGGGTGAGAGACGTTTGGAACTCACTTCCACAAATGGCAGTGGATTCTGAATCTGCTGTTAATTTTAAATCTAAGATAGATAGATAATTTTTTGATAAGCAAAGATGTTAAGGGAAATGGGCAAAGTATATGGAGTTACAAGACAGATCAGCTGTGATCGCATTGAATGGCAGAACAGGCTCAGGTGGGGGAGGGCTGAATGGCCTCCTCTCGTTTCTATGTTGCTGACTTGCATTGCTATAGTGCCATTCAGAATTGTAGGCTGAAAGCACTTTTAAAGACCAGAGGATGGGAATTATGCAGTGAATAACTCAGAAACCACAGCCCTGTGGCTAAAGTGAAGATTTCTTCTGGAGATGAGAGGAAGCAGTGACAGAGATGCACTAAGTTAATGCAATAGGATTTTACGATCTTGAGAGATATGAGCAGGAGAGTGATTGAATCATCTCAAACTGTCTGGATGGGAACAGCTTCAACTACACTCAAGAGGCTTGACATCATCCAGGACAAAGCTGCCTATATAATCAGCTCCATCAACCCCCTATTCCACACCCCATGCTCAGTTGCAGCAGTGTGTGCTATCAATAAGGTGCATTGCAGCAACTCAGTAAGGATCCCCTGACTGCATCTTCTAAACCCACACTTTCGGCTACCTAGAAGGTGAAGGGGAGTAGACACGTGGCAACACCAGCCCTTGAAAATTCCCTTCCAAGCTATGCATTATCCAGACCCGGAACCACTGTTCCTGCATTGCTACTGTGTCAAAATTCCGGATTCCTCCTTACACCCCACCCTTAAAACTGTGGGAGTACCTACACCCAAAGAATGCAGCAATTCAAGAAACAGCTCACCACCACCTTCTCCAGGGCAACTATGGACGAGGAATAAAGGTACTGCCCGCATACCACGAAATATTAAGTTTGTAAAAACACACTGAGGAGAGATATTTAGCATGTCATTGCTCGTTTGAATTACAATAACAGCAACATGCAAATTAAAAATGACTTTTCTGAATCTTGTCGTTAACAGTGTCTGAACTCATGTCAAATGAAGGATTTATACGATAAAATGTACAGAGGGTTTAAGGAGGTATCAGATGAAAACAGCAAAGTTGCGCGGATTCTGGATAATGCAGAACGTGCTCTACGATCTCTAGTCGAAGTTCCATGGAATCAAAGCGAAGAGCGAAAATCGTTGGCTGAGTTTGGTAATGAGCTCCCACTTTTCAAATCTGTGACTGTGTAGAATCTCAGTCCTCCCTATCAGTTACCAGAAATGTAGTGTTTGTCCCCATCATGCAGTGAGACAGAGCTCTGCATGTTCCAATTCTCACTCATTGTCACATACCCAATAGAATGGTGAACATTAGGAACTAATGGAGACCATGCAGCACCTTGATTCTTCTCTGCCATCCAATCAAATCACGTGTGAACTGAAATTCAGTTCATTTGCTATGTGTCTTTTGGTAGGTAAATGCAGTGCTCATATAATCCCTATAGCGCAGAAAGAGGACTTTTGGCCCATTTCATCTGTGCCTACCCTCCAAAGGGCACCCCATCCAATCCCTGTAAGCCTGCATTTCCCATGGCTAACCCACCTTGCCTGCACATCCCTGGGTACATTGGGTAATTTAGCATGGCCAACCCAGCATAACCTGCACATCCCTGGGCACATTGGATAAGTTAGCATGGCCAACCCACCCTAACATGCACACCTGGACTGTGGGAGGAAACCAGTGACGAGGAGGACATGCAAAGTCAACATAGACAGTCACCCGAGGGTGGAATCAAACCTGGGTCCCTGGCGCCGTGAGGCAGCAATGTCAACCACTGGGCCATCCTGTTGCCCAATGATCAATGGTCCAATTGCTCTGTGTTTGATCTGGTGTCTGAGCTAGCTCATTCTGCTTGATTTTTTGAACCGAGTGTGAAATAACAGCAATGGAATCAGACACACAGAGGCAGCTGAAAGCTAGCAGCTCCCACATGTGTGAAGAAATGTTGTGACTGCGGAGATATTTTAAAACTCCTATAATCACATTCTATTCTACTCTTAGAGTCTGATGTGTCACCTCAGCATTGCTCTCAGTTGAGCCCACAATACCACTCACTCAGGCCTCTGGCCTCACCAACCCCACTTGTCTTATTCCAACAAGTCTTATCCTTGGCTTCCATCAATGAGTCTCACAGCTGGGTGCAATCCCAGCAGTGGCCAACTCTCCCAGTGGCACTGCTGGGACTGAAGAGCTCAGAGATGCAGAGAGATCTGAGTGTCCTTGTACATAATTTACAAAAGGTTGGTTTGCAGATACAGCAAGTAATTATGAAAGCTAATGGATAGTTATCTTTTCTCATAAGGGGAATTGAATACATAAGCATGGAGGTTATGCTTCAGTTATACAGGGCACGTAGTGAGACCACATCAGGAGTACTGTGTACCATGTTGGTCTCCCTATCTGAGGAAGGGTTTAGATGTGTTCAACACAGTTTAGAAAAGGTTTACCAGGCTAACACTTGGAATAAGAGAAATATCCTAGCAGGAATGGATGGGCAGTCCAGACTTGCATCTACTGGAGTTAGATGAATAAAAGACAACTTGGTTGACATGTTAAAATTCCTGGGAGGTTAGGACAGGGTTGATGTAGAGATGTCAAGTAACCAGGGTAGATGAGAATATCTGGAACTGTTTAAAAGTAAGGAGTCTCCCATTTTTAACATGAAGTGAAATTCTTCCACTCAGAGGGTCTTTGGAACTCTCTCCCTGAAAAGGTGTTGGAAGCAATGTCCTTGAATATTTGTAAGGCAGAAGTACATAGATGCTTGGTAACCAAGGGGGTGAAAGGTCATTAGGTGTCGGTGCGAGTGTAGATTGGAGGTTACCATCACATCAGCCATGATCTCATTGAATGGTGGAACAGGCTTGATGGGCTGAATGCTCCCCCATAATCCATGGGTTCATGAGCTGCCTGGTTTCCACAAAATTCTCAGACCTTCCCACAACAAATACTTGATGCTGGGATTGCCCCCTTCCTTCCAACCTATCATAGATGCGTCTAGCATGGAAACAGATCCTTCGGTCCAACTCGTCTATGCCGACCAGATATCCTAAATTAATCCATCCCATTTGCCAGCATTTGGCCCTTATCCCGCTAAACTCTTCCTATTCATATACCCATCCAGATGCCTTTTTGGATGTTGTAATTGTACCAGCCTCCACCAGGAGAGTTGTTACCACTGTTTCTTATATTCACTCACAGGATGTAGGCAATACTGGCGAGCCCAAGGTTCATTGCCCATCCCTAATCCTCCAGAGGGCAGTTAAGGGTCAGCCACATTGCTGTGGGTCTGGAGTCACATGTAGACCAGACAGCGTAAGGATGGCAGTGACCTTTCCTAAAGAGCATTAGTGAACCAGATTGGTTTTTCCCCGAATAATCAACAATAGTCATGGCCACCCCTTAATCCCAGATTGTGTGCTGAATTCAAATTCCACTCACTGCAGGATTTGAACCTGGAGATAACAAGGTGTGGAGCTGGGGGAACACAGCAGGCCAGGCAGCATCAGAGGAGCAGGAAAGTTGACGTTTTGGGTCAGGACCCTTCTTCCGAATCGTCAACTTTCCTGCTCCTCTGATGCTGCCTGTGCTCCTCCAGCTCCACCCTGCGTTATCTCTGACTCCAGCATCTGCAGTTCTTACTATCTTATGAGGATTTGAACCCAGGTCTCCAGGACATTAGCCGAATTTCTAGATTAATAGCCAAGCAATAATACTGCCAGGCCACTGCCCACTCCCCCTTGCACAATCCAGTTGTACGGGTGAGGAGGTAATGAGTAAGGAAGCGTTATTTCACTCACTTGCCTTCCATTTGAGCATGGCTTTCTGACAGTCACAGGGAGGAGCCCTCCCTTTTGGACTCAAAAGCCCTAAACGAACCCATCTCATGTTGTGGCTATATTCACGACCAAAGGGGAGCATGGATGCGAATGGTGATTTTTAAGCCAGAAAGTTGGAAGCCAATAAGGTGAAAACTAATAGTCAACTCCTGAATTTTTAGAAATCGTGATAAGGCGTCACATGAATCCTGCAAAACCCATCATGGTGTCGGCACTCGGGAACTCTATGGAGGTTGATCCAGCTTTATTTACAGACCCGGTATCAGGTAAAATATCGTTGCAAAATGTGTAGCTATTCCGAGGCAACTGCAATACAAACGAACCTAACTCATTAGCAACTCATAATTAAGTTAGGCCAAATCATGGTTACTTTTCTGATATTTTACAGCCTCCTCGGGTCCCAGAATTTAAGGGTCAGAGTAAAGACACAATTCCAGTTGGAAATCCACCACCATCATACTGGGAATGGCCTTTAAGGAACTTCCTTTACCAATTCCTGTTGTGTTACGTCTCGCTGAGGTTTTGCGATCTATTTTTTGGGCACAAGCTCATCATACCATCACCATATTGTAGCATGTGGCCTCATAGACATCAAGCTTTCAGGATCCATCTCATTTCCCAACAGCGTGACACACAGAGGGAAGCTTTATTTAATATTTACTTGAGGGACATGGTCAATTCTGGATGGGTCAACATTTATTGCCCATCCCTAATTGCCCAGAGGGCAGTTAAGAGTCAACCGCATTGCTGTGGGGCTGGAGTCACAATGGGTAAGGATGGCAGTTTCCTTCCCTAAAGGACATTAGTGAGCCAGATGGGTTTTCCCAACAATGGTTTCATGGTCATCATTAGATCCATTAATTCCACATTTTTTTAAATTTCAAATTCCACCATCTCTGGGATTTGAAACGGCGTACCAGGAATATTAGCTGAGTTTCTGGATTAATAATCTAGTGATAATACCAACAGCCATTGCCTCCAGTTGCTACAGTATATCTGAATTGCTGAGATTGAACCCAGACTCTGAAGCATCTGTGAGTGTCATGAACGTACGTAGATGCCAAATGCGATAATAATCTTCAGCACTACATGACCCATCCTTACATTTGCAGGAGCTAACGCAGTCATCACATTAGGGGTGTCAAAGATCAGCAGCTGTCACATCATTTCACTTCAATACCTGGAAGAGGCTCTGGGCTTTTTCCGAGTACAAATACAGGGCCTCATGTGAACATCAGATTCTGACCAACAGCATGACTTCCCCAGTTCTGTTTGCCTCTGAGAGAATCAATTCAAATAACATCTCCTAACCGATTACAACATGATTACTTATTGCAACTGTCACCCTCATTACTGCCCCCCGACCTCCAAAGGTGGGCACTCACGATGCCAGCCCTTACTGCCTCAGGCACATTTTGCCCATTTAGAGCCATAGAGTTTTACAGCATAGAAACCCATCATAATCACACCAGTTAGCAAGAACCTGTCTGTAGTTTTATTTTATTCATTCACAGGATGAGGATGTTTCTGGCTAGGCTAGAATTTATTGTCCATCCCTAATTGCCCAGAGGGTAGTTAAGAGTCAACCACATTGCTGTGGGTCTGGAGTCACATGTGGACCAGGCCAGGTGAGGATGGTAGTTTCCTCCCCTAAAGGACTTTAGTGACCAGATGGGTTTTTGTAGGAATTGGAATGAGGTCAGCAGGTGGAACCCAAAGAATATGAGTTTCCTGATTGGGGCTGTTAATCTGGTCCAATCAGGGAGCCCTGGCTGACTTAAAAGGGTGAATGTTAGGGATGTTGGACCATCTGAATGCCTGACTCAGTGCTATTGTCAAAGGCTGTGCATTTGTAAAGAAAGGGTGATTGGTGCTGGGATGCTGGCTTCTGAAGAGTTATTTCACCATCCAGTCTAGTTCCATTTCCTAGCACTTGACCCATAGCCTCTGGAACTTCCAGGTAGTCCTGTAAATGCTTCTTAAATGTTGTGATGGGGTCCTTTCCTCCACTACCCTTTCAGGCTATCGGTTCTAGACACCCACCACCTCGCTTGGTGAAACATATTTTCTTTCAATCGTGTCCTGGCTGTTACTTTAAACCTCAGCTGGTTTGTGACCCCCTCACTCTAAGGAGAAAGATCTTTCCCTAGCCACCCTAATAATTTTGTAGACCTCAATCAGTTCCTGCCTTTAGCCTTCTCTGGAAAACAAACCCAGACTATTTAATCTCTCTTCCTTGCTGAATTGCTCCAGCCCCCATGCTACATCCTGGTGAATCTCCTCTGCTCCCTCTCTAATGCAAACATTTTGTTGCTATAGTGCGATGGCCGATACTCCCTGCTCCCTCCCAATCCTCAGCCAAGTTTGCCATGGCCTATCACGCCTGGATATAACTTGTTGCTAATTTTACCTCCTGCTGTTGTTGAATTTACGCTCAGTGGTTTGCCTCTGAAGTGGAAGGTCATTTGTTTCAAATGCCACAGTGGTGCTAGTATCTATGTGTACTCCACTGTGCAATGTTTCCATATTTGATGGTGCCATCTGGGGATGGAGATGATAAACCAAGACTCATCCATTGAAATAAAAACCCACATTACAATTTTGTTGGATATCAGGGGTGGAAATTGTACACTGGTGTACCTTTAATGGAACAATGCTCTCTCTCTCACTCTCACTCATTCTAGGAGCAAGGAGCAGAAACCCAACCATTGCCTTTATTATTCACAAGAACATGACAACATTTTCGGACAACGATACTGTGGTGAGGGAGGACATCCCAGCCGCACCTGAACAAAAGACAGAGGTGTTGAATTCAGCAATCATAACAGCAGTGATAACCAGCAAGACAAGAATCTTTCCAACCCGCCCCATCAACTTCACCTTCAGCCATATCAGGGTTGGTTGCACACTATTTCACAATGCTCGCTGTTTCCGGTGGCATTGTTGCTTCGAGAATCTTTTAAAAAGTAGGGAGGTTTGCTAAAACTATGCACGGTATTAGTCAGACCACAGCTAGAATACTGTGGGCTCCTCATCTGAGGAAAGGTAGAGTGGCATTGCAGGGAATGTTCACTAGACTGATACAAGGCACAGAGGGACTATCTAATGAGGGGAGATTGAGTAGGTTGGGCCTGTCCTCATTGGAGTTTAGAAGAATGAGAAGTAAACTTAGTGAAACACACAAGATTCTTCAAGGGCTTGACAGAGTAGATGTGGAAAGGTTGTTTCCCCTTGTGGGAGAGTCAAGGACCAGAGGGCACAATCTCAGAGTATTTAGGACACAGGGTGGTGAATCTGTGGAAATCTTTACCACAGTCATTAAGTATATTCAAGGCTGAGACAGAGAGATTTTTAGTCAGTGAGGGAATCAAGGGTTGTGGTGAAAAGGCAGGAAAGTTGGGTTGAGGATTATCAGATCGGCCATGATCCCATTGAATGGCAGAGCAGACTCAATGGGCGGAATGGCCTACTTACGCTCCAAAGTCTTACTCTGTACCCTGTGGTACAGGGGGAGGCTATTTGGGCCCATTGTGTCCATGCTATTTAACACAGTGAAAACTGTTTCCAATGCATGTAGCTGATAAAAAGAATTCTTCAAAATGGAATTAATGTCACCAAAGCCAGAGATTGAGGGAAGTTTGGCGAGTAGATGTTTTGGATTAGCTTCCGCTCCCATTGATAAATTCTAATGGATGGAAGTTTGACATCTGCTTTCTATTCTGGCCACCCCCAACCATACCTCTACCCGCATTTTGGCATCACAGTTGGTGGTGAGGAGTGGTCCAGGTTATACAGGAAACCTATAGAAAGCAGCAAAGTGGGCCTGCTCACTGTGGAATGGCCACTAGTGACCCTGGACCATACCGTGTCCCAAAGGCAATTGATTTCAGGCATCTCAAATAGCCAATGGGGTAAGCACCACCTCCTGCTTTGCACTTTACCTCAATCCATGATTTGGGACAGGGGCAGAGTGAAGGCTACTGGATAGGGAGAAGTTGAATTATACAATTAAAAAATCCAATGATTTAATTTGAATAATTCGACTTTAATATCCCTGATTGTAAGCTGAACCTCTTTTCTACTCGAAGCTTGAGGCCATTAGGCAAAACTGATAAGTTACTATGTGTTCAGCCTGCTCATTTGGCCCAATTGCTGAGGCAGAATCTCACTATGAATGTTTACCTGATCCCCAAGAACTTCTGATAGATTCTCATCTGACTGGAGAATGTTTCAGTTGTTATGGAAAGGGTGACTAACCATGTTTGTTTGACAATTTTGTGAGCTTTCAATCAGCTTATCTTTTCGTTAAAATGATTTTTCTTTACCCGTGTGTTTATTTCCGCAAGATTTAAGATTTTTGATTCAATTAAATGTTTTTCCAATGTGAGTATGAATAGTTATGTTTGATTGGATGAGCCTTTAAGAGGGGGATTTTCTTTGATGGAGATTTGATAGCAGATTTTCTTTTATTTTAACTTCCTGAGCATCTCAAAGACTGGCCATTGTTATGTTGAGTCATTGGTTCTCTACCTGATAGAAACTTGAAGGGTGTTTCAAAGCCTGAACAGATGTCAGGACACTAAATCATTATGAAATACAGGATTTCCCCTACACACACACATATCTGACATTCCACACTGTTGAGTGCAGGAGAAGTCTTTATCCGATGGATAAAGTTCTCTAATACATATGATGCCTTACATTGTACTGGCTAATTTAAAACTTTCTTACAACACCTTAGGTGCATGTTGGATTGTAATCTGCCACTCTTACTAACCTGAGGGAAATGGTGGGCAGGGTTAATGGCATCATGGTGCAAAACTGTAGCCCTAGACACATGCCATGTGGACCTTTGGAAGCTGGTTTTCTCAGAATCAGGAGGACAAATTTTAATTGTCAATCTTCTGGGGAATCTGAACGATGATTCAGTGGTTAGCACTGCTGCCTCACAGCACCAGGGACCCGGGTTTGATCCCACACTTGGGTGACTATGGAGTTTGCACATTCTCCCCGATGCCTGCATGGGTTTCCTCCAGGTGCTCCAGTTTCCTCCCACAGTCCAAAGATGTGCAGGTTAGGGTGGATTGGCCGTGCTAAACTGCCCCATAGTGTCCAGGGATGTGCAGGTTAGGTGGGTTAGCCATGGGAAATGCAGGATTACAGGGGTAAGGTAGGGGGGTGTGTCTGGGTAGGGATGCTCTTTAGAGTGTTGATGTAGACTCGATGGGCTGAACGACCTGCTTCCACACTGTCGGGATTCTATGATTTAGGCAACACAGCAGTGTGTACTACCTCCGAGATGCACTGCACAAACTAGCCAATAATCCTCAGACTGCACTATCCAAACCCATGACCACTTCCATTTCGAAGGACAAGGACAGCCGATACATGGGAACACCACCCCCTGCTAGTTCCCCTCCGAGCCACTCACCGTCCTGACTCAGAAATATATCGCTGTTCCTTCACTGCTGCTGGGTCAAAATTCTGGATCTCCCTTTCGTCAGCACTGTGTGTGTAACCATAGCATGTGGACTGCAATGACCCAAGAAGGCAGCTCACCACCACCTTCTCAAGGGGCAACTAGGGACAGGCAATAAATGCTGGACCCAGCCAGCGACACCAACGTCCTGTGCATGACTGAAATATAAATTGTGACCAACCATGAATAATGGGCGTCATTGTGCCAACAACCCCGTTGTTTTTAACAGAGCCTGGCCATTTACACAATCACCTGGCAACGGGGAGTTCTCAGTTAAATGCAGGTATTTAAAAACTTTTTAAAGTAGGGGTGGAGGGCGACAAGAGAGAACAACAAAGACAGCGACCTGTTAAAATACAGCATGTAGGCTATAATAAAAACATGGCAAGTATCTAATTGCGAGGAGCAAAGGGGTGCTGAGAGTGGAATGTGCTTCCTGAAAGATTCCCTTGTCTTTTTTACAGGCCAATGTAAACAAGTCAATCATAAGATGCGTCTACTGGAATCGATCTCTGACTGGAACACCCTGGTCTCCCAATGGCTGCAAGCTGGTATCCTCAAATAAAACCCATACAGTGTGTCGGGCGTTTCACCTCTCCAGCTTCGCCATCCTGATGGCATTGAAGGTACTGCTGGTCAGGTTCATTCCCTCCGTTGAAATCACGGGCTGTGAAAGTGGCACGGTAGGCAGCCTGGGTCATGGAGCAGGCGGCCAAGGGAGACTGAGCAGTCGTGGGGCTGTGGCAAGGCAAGAGGGAAAGATAAAAGACCAAAGGAGATGAAGCCCATTGAATGGGCAGTGCCAACAGCTGACAGCATTCTCGGAGAATTAAACTAAAAGCTGTGCCTTTACATAGCACCTGGCACGACCACAGGATATTCCATTTGTTCTTGTAATACGAGCATAACTGGCCAGGCATTTATTGCCCTTGAGAAGGTGGCAGTGCCAACTACAACTGAGTGGTTTGAATGAAGAGTCAACCACATTGCTATGGGTGTGGAGTCACATGTAGGCCAGACGGGGTAGGGATGGCAGATTTCAGCAGCTGGAGAAATTCGGTGAAGCAGATAGGATTTCATGACAAGCTGCTCCTTACGAACAGGTCTAACCTTTTGTTCCAGACTTATTAATTGCATTCAAATTCTCCAAACTGCTGATCTCCAGGGCACTATACATTATACCTTGTACAATTAGTCTAATAAAATTACCATTAAGCTACTGTCCCCAGGAGGTTCCAGCCTGCTTTCCAGCCAGTTAAGTGCTGTAATGTAGGAAAAACGGAAACTAATTTGACTAGCACAAGTGCAGTGTCATAAAGAACAGAAAATCTGAAACAGAGATCGATATCAGCCAGGATGCTCGGGAGAATTGGCTGCTCAGCTTTGAAAATGAACATGTCAATTACAAAGCAGATAATATCAAGATTAGGAAGTTGTGGTAAAATTGCTTTGAGCGAGACCTCAATTATAGGTCACAGAATTATAGGACGTTTGAGTTCATGAATTATATTCAAGTTCAATGAGATTGTGGAGCCAGGCTGGTCGAAATCTGTCATAAATATTTGCCCTTAAGACAGTTTCAGCAGAATACACTCCATTAAACTTTCAATGATGGTGAAAATTCACACTTATATATACAGTTACATATCAGGGTGTTACTACCCATTAAAATGCTGACTGATTACAATGTACCCGATTGTAAATTTTACTTCAGCTACTTACTCTGAACTAAAGTACAACTGGAACAGTTCCTTATTTCCCACAATGTCAAGACAAAATCCCATAATATTCATCTCTCTCCACGTCTGCACAGTTCACCCTGGAGGCCATTTGATTTACTTATTTAGCAAGGTCAAATCTCTAAAGTCAAGCTGTAGCCCCATTGTTTGCTGGGTTTGAGGTATTTACTTGGCCATTTAGTCAGTGGAACAGCAATAGGCCATTCAGCCCCTCGAGCCTGTTCTACCTTTCAATGAAATCATGGCCGATCTAAGGCCTACCTCAATATGCCTGTCTTTGGCCCATATTCCTTAATACATTTGCTTCACAAAAATGTACCCATCTCAAACTTAAAATGAACAACTGATCCAGCATCCATTGCCTTTTGTGGTAGACAGTTCCAAACCTCTACCACTCTTTGTGTGTCGAATACTTCGTAACATCTCCCCCAAACGGCCTGGTCCTAATTCTCAGACTATTGTAGAATCTTCAATCAATGGAAACGGTTTACCTTTACCTGCCCTGTTTTTCCCTGTTTTTAACAGATCACTCCTTAACATTCTAAAATCTAGAGAAAACAGGCCGCATTTGTATAATCTCTCCTCAAAACTTAACCCCTGAAGTCCAGGTATCATTCTTATAAATCTGCACTGTACTCCCTCCATGGACAGTCTGTGGTCCCTAAAGTGTGGTGCCCAGATGTGTTCACAGTACTGTAAGTGGGATCTAACCAGGGTTTTGTATAGTTGCAACATACCTTCTGCATCTCCAATCCTCTGGATAGAAAGGCCAACATTCCATTAACCTTCTTGATTAGTTTCTGCACCTGTTTGTGGCATTTGAAAGACAAAGAGGACACACTCAGTAATTTATCACATTGTTTGTGTGTCTCTCCACAAGTAACCTAAGGCCTTTGTTCTAAGGCTCCAATATTGGAGGTTGGCTACACAGGGAGCCTGGCTTGTCCTGAGTCTGTTTAGCGAGGACCCCGCTCTGAGACTAAGACCGATCTGCAACTTGACTTCATTTCCCCACCTTGCTTAACCCAACAAAAAGCTATCCACTGCAGTTTTTAAAATTTCCAATTGATCCACCCCCCAAGTGGCACAGCATTTTTTGTTTGGTGTGACATTACTACCTGCCACTTCCACGAAGAAATGGTACCAGACATCATCCCTGAGATTTTAATTCATTGTCACGCCAGGAATGTGCATGCTAAATTCAAATGGACATGAAGCCATGTTACTGCAGTGTAGTGAGAACAGCAGATAGAGTTATAGAGCCATCCAGCATGGAAACAGACTCTTCAGTCTAACCAGTCCATGCAGAACATAATCCTAAACTAAACTAGTCCCACCTGCCTGCTCCTGGCCCCTATCCCTCCAAACCTTTCCTACTCATGTACTTATCCAAATGTCTTTTAAATGTTGTAATTGTACCCACATCCACGGAAGTTCATTCCACACACAAACAACCCTCTGTGTAAAACATTTGCCCCTCATGTCTTTTTTAAATCTTTCTCCTCTCACCTTAAAAATGCATTCCCTAGTTTTGAAATCCTACATCAAAGGGAAAAGACATCTACCATTATTTATCTATTCCTATACTCCTCGTTACTTTATAAATCTCTATCTATACCCCTCATTATTTTATAAACTTCGATAAGGTTGCCTCTCAACCTCCTCCGCTCCAGTGAAAAAAGTCCCAGCCAATCCAGCCTTTCTTTATAACCCAAACCTTCCATACCCAGCAACATCCTGGTAAATCTCTTCTGAACCCTCTCCAGCTTAATAATATCCTTCCACTGACTGGGGGCGACCAAAACCGAACACAGTATTCCAGAATAGGGCTCAACAATGTCTTGTACAACATCAACATGACTTCCCAACTCCTAAACTCAAAGGACTGAGCAATGAAGAGAGTAAAATGATTGCTGGGTAAAATGATGTGTTGGCCACAGTGTAACAGCACTGCCCCATTGAAACACTTCAAGCTGTTGCTGTTCTCTCCTACAAACAACTCACTGTATTTCTTCAGGATTTCAATCCTCACAAATACTCCCAACAGGGCTCAGGGAAATGGTCTCACTCATTAATCTCCCCCTCTTCTGTTCACAGGATCTCCCAGACGTGTTGGCGCTTAATGTTATCACTTACATTGGATTAAGCATCTCCCTAGTGTGTCTGTTACTGACGATTGTCACATTTGCCACTTGCCAATTGGTCAATGACACTAGGCGCACCATCCACATTCACCTGTGCGTGAGTCTGTTCATCGCTGATTTTGTCTTCCTCGCTGGAATCTCCCAAACCAGAAATCGGGTAAGGAATCCTAATGATTGTTCCATTTGTGACACCGCACTGAAGGAAGGTGCCACAATAAACTGTTTGCTCATGTTCCTTCCAGCCACACTCTTCAATCAGGTATTTGATGGAAAAGATCCTCTATCCCACCATGGCATACTCTACGTGTAGATATCATTCAGCCCTCTGAAGATTGACCCACTGAGTCCCATGACCCCCACCTCTTTCTCCATAATCCTGCAGTTTTAATCTTCCCCAATTATTTATCCATTTGCCTGCTTTCACCAGACTCCGAAGCAACATGACCATAATTCTTCGCTGAGCGAAAACTTTATACTCCCCTTCATCTCTCCCTGGCTTCTGACAAAATGGTCTTAATTTGGCAACTTTTGTTATGGGATTGGAAACAGCTGCTTTGTGCTTATTCTGAAAGCCTTCATAATAAACCTCCCCATAACCTTTGCTGTCTTAAAAACTAATGCAGATTTTCCCACCTTTCCATGCAACTGATTTCTCTGGTAGTGCTTATTGGAGAAGGTAATGGTGCTGAAAGGGTTAAAGTACTAATCTCCAACCAATCTGATGAAGGAAAGGGAAAGGGAAAGGGAAAAGGTCAAATATCTAAAGATTTCAAAGAGAGGACAGTTCTGTTATCCAAGGTGTCCTGACAATCTGACTCACAATGTCTATCTTGCTTATGTAACTTGTTCCTGATTGCTATCATGCAATCAATTACAACCTGCATAAAATGGAAACTTCTCCTTATCATTGTTATTCTTCCCTCCCAGTGTAGAACCTGTACTCCCAGACAGAGTAGGGCTCGCCAACAGCTATCTATCCATCCATTTAGTCATAGAGTCATAGAGCTGTACAGCACGGAAACACACCCTTCAGTCCAACTTGTCCATGCTGACTAGATATCCTAAACTCATCCAGTCCCATTTGCCAGCATTTGGCCCATATCCCTCTAAACCCTTCCTATTCATGTCCACATCCAGATGCCTTTTAAGTGTTGTAATTGTACCAGCCTCCACCACTTCCTCTGGCAGCTCATTCCATACACACACCACCCTATGTGTGAAAATGATGCCCCTTAGGTCCCTTTTAAATCTTTCTCCTCTCACCTTAAACCTATGCCCTTTAGCTTTGGATTCCCCCTACCCTGGGGAAAAGACCTTGGCTGTTCACCCTATTCCAGGCTCTTATGATATGTTGGCACTGCATGCTTCTGTAACCTGGTACCAACTGCGGTTGTCTGAAGGTTCAATCCAGCCGGATAAGGCACTGGTCTGATAAATCCCTTTGGAAAGCTCTCTTTTCTAAAGTGTTGCAACCTACAGTCCATCTTGCGGCACAACAACTGGGGTCCGGAATTCCAGGAGAACCCTTCCCAAGCTTTGGAAGAAGGCCGTGTGTTGGGCCAAGAATCCAGGCCAGGGTCAGCATCAGTGGGCTGTGGTTTCACATAGGCCTAACTCATGATTTAGAATGGCTTACCCATCACCTTCTTGTTTATGTCCTCTGAGCCTTTACACAGAAGTTCAGGGACCCCTGCAGCATTTTTACTCACTGGGATAATTACGTATTGCTTACTGAGACTTGAAAGGATGTCTAAAGGTTGCCCAGGTTACAACTCAAGCAGAACCACACGTAAACCTGTCTGCTCCCCTGCACTTGAGGCTAACTATTAAACTCAATAATTTTTATGACCACCTTTTTGAAAAATTTATTACTTCCCAGGCCTCCAAATGTTAGCTATTTATTAACTCAAATCCTTTTGAGTACCAGTTTTTCACCCATTAATATTGCACAATACCCTTGAAGAGGAATTTGGGATCATGTGGTAGAGGTGATTAACAAACTTCTTAGTTCATTGAAATGTTCAGATTTTGAACGATTTCAGACAGGGCAGTTAACGTGGACTCAGTAACTCTGAGTATAGGAGTTGGGAAGACATGTTGAGGTTGTACTGGACTTTCGTGAGGCCTCTTCTGGAATATTGTGTGCAGTTCTGGTCACCCTGTTATAGGAAGGATATTTTTAAGCTGGAGGGGGTTCAGAATAGAGTTGGGATGTTGCCAGGTATGGACGGTTTGAGTTATAAAGAGAGGCTGGGACTTCTTTCCCTGGAGTGTCAGAAGTTGAGGGGTGACCTTAAAGATGTTTATGAAATCATGAGGGGCATAAATAAGGTGAATGGCAGGTGTCTTTTCCCTAGGATGGGGATTTCAAGACAAGGGGCCATATTTTTAAGTTGAGAGGAGAAAGGTTTAAGAAGGACATGAGGGGCAACTTTTTTACACAGAGAGTGGTTCTTGGGTGGAATGAACTTCCAGAGGAAGTGATGGATTTGGGTACAGTTACAATGTTTAAAAGACAATTTGGATAAGTACATGAATAGGAAAGGTCTGGAGGGATATGGACCAGGAGCAGGCAGGCAGGACTAGTTTAGTTTGGGATTATGGTCGGCATGGACTAGTTGGACCGAAGGGTCTGTTTCCGTGCTGTATGACTCTATGTCTATTTAACTTATTTCCCCTGTGATCCTGTTTCCATTAAGTAAATGGAGCTGCAGGACAATAATGTTAAAATTCAGTCCAAAAAGCATGAACAAAATAATGACTCTTTTCGCATTAGCTGTCCAGCTTGGGAAGTTAAATCGTTCTACTGATCATCTCCAAAGATTGATCACAGATTGATCTGAGTGATTACAAGCTTTCAGTCCCCAGCGAGTGAACCATTTATCATTGTAAGGCTAGAATGTATTGTTAAGGCATACTATTATCTTCAGTAGATAAGCCCACTAGACACAGGGACAGAATTAGGCCACCAGCCCATTGAGTCTGTTCCGCCATTCAGTGAGATCATGGCTAATCTGAGTATACCCTGGTGTGATTACCCCACTCCGAGCTGTTAACCCTGCTCTTCATACTATGATGACTCAGTGAACTTTCTAGGAATCATGAAAAGGGAACCATTCCCACATAGAAGAGGATGGTGACAGTAAACCTACATTGTGGGGAGTGATTAAAAAAAAAGCAGGCTCTTACAACAAAGTGGGCAGTGGTGAGAAGGCTTATCCAGCAGTGTGTCAATATGTTTCCCCATGACTGCAGGGATCAAACAATTGTAATCAGTCTCATGAGACCGTCGTGCCTTTAAGAAAGGTTAGTTCTGCTCTGTTTCCCTTGCTGAGAATGTTGCCGCAGTGCTTTCAGAAGCAGTGGGTAAACTTTCAGCTCCCTGAGTGTTTTTTTTTCAAATTAGACAAAAGAAGCATGAATGGGTGGAGTCAGACTCACACAGCCCCAGGGTTTTGGTTTTGCTTTCATTTGGGGTTTGGAGTTGGCTGTTGAAGCTGACAGATACAGCTCTCTCTCTGCTGCAGCAACCAAGCTTGAGTTCTCTCTCTGCTGTGAAATTGTTTCCTTCAGTATTGTTTTCTCCTGGACTGGAAGGGAGATAGCATGTAAGGAATATCTGTTTTGCTGAATTTGCCTTTGCCAAGGATGTGTTTATGGGATGCTGCTATATTGGAACAGTTGATGATTAGAGGTTAAACAATGTATTATTTTATTAAGTATTTCAATTGTGTTAAAGTTATACCAAGTCCTCTTTTCATTGTTTGTCTTTTAACTGTGTTCTAAGAATAAGGTAGGTCATGTTCAAGCTGTACAGGATATTAGTGAAACCACTTTTGGAATATTGCATTCAGTTCTGGGTTCCCTGCTATAAGAAAGATGTTGTGAAACTTGAAAGGGTTCAGAGAAGATTTACAAGGATGCTGCCAGGGTTGGAGGGTTTGAACTATGGGGAAAGGCCAAATAGGCTGGGGCTATTTTCCCTGGAGGATCGGAGGCTTAGGGATGACCTTACAGAGGTTTATAAAATCATGAGGG
The DNA here is from genome assembly GCF_021869965.1 of Rhincodon typus. Lineage (NCBI taxonomy): Eukaryota > Metazoa > Chordata > Chondrichthyes > Orectolobiformes > Rhincodontidae > Rhincodon > Rhincodon typus. The sequence goes on along the minus strand of NC_063369.1, from coordinate 13,656,686 downwards.
ACATGGATAGAGTAAATAGTCAAGGTCTTTTTCCTAGAATAAGGGAGTCCAAAACTAGAGAGCATAGTTTTAAGGTCTAAGTCATTAGCACATTTCTGTTTATAGGAGCTTGCTGTGGGCAGATTTGCTGCCACCTGGTCTGGATTATGACAAGGGTTATACAACAGAAGTGCATCATTGGCTGTAAAGTGCATTCAGACATCCTGTGCTACTCAAATAAAAGTTCTTCCTAACTCTTCTAACCCGCGTTCCATTCACTGAAGCTCTGAACTTACACCGTGTCTCTTCTGTTTAGATATTGTGTGGAATTATCGCAGGTGTTCTCCACTACTCCTTTCTCGCAGTCTTTGCCTGGATGTTCCTGGAAGGAATCCAACTTTACCTGATGGTGCAAGTGGTTTTTGTCCCAAAGGTTCCTCTCAAGCGATACATGCTTTGGGTTGGCTATGGGCTTCCAGCTTTGATGGTTGCAATTTCAGCAGCCGTAAACCATGAAGGCTATGGCACCGAATCAGCGTGAGTTTATGTTTTTAAGTTCTTCTTGAGACGTGAATCCATTTACTTTGATTTGAGAGATAGGGTGCATTATCCGTCTCTTGTTACATCCACAGCATGTTTAAACATGACTATTATTCTGCTGCTTACCTCCCGGAAGCATTGATTCCTCACTGTTGGGGAGTCGTCAGTTCATTAGGACATTCAGTGATTTTCTCTCAGCTTGACCCAATTGGCTATTCTTTGTATGGGATTCCCGACATTGTGTCCCAGTACATCCTGAACAATAGACAAGAGTAACATACCACACTCAGTCTCCAGTCTGACGCACAAGGCTGTAGACAGGAGTGGGGACCCAATGACTGACCCCTCCTGGCCATGGGAAGTGGGTCCTGAGGCCAGTTTTAGCACCTTCTGGGGCCTAACTCAGATGGTGTGGAGGTGTCAGTGTTGGACTGGGATGGACAAAGTCACTTGATGAAGGAGCAGCGCTCCGAAAGCTTGTGATTTCAAATAAACCTGTTGGACTATAACCTGGTGTTGTGTAACTTTCTGACTAATTCAGATGAAACACGCTTTTGTTCTCAGAAAGAGAGCTTGTGATTTTCCTCAACCATAGATGCCTTCAGAATTTGATGATGAACTTTTTGTCGTAATTGTAACCTTTCTGAAACCAGTCAGCAGTTTCGTAAGCTGTTTCCTGTAGCCATAAATGGTATGTAATCATATTCAACTGAAAGCTAATAGAGAATAAGAGTGAGTCTTACAACAATTCAGCAGGTTTCATGATACTTACCTGTGCTTTATTATTTGCCCAGTTAAATTCAATTCCATTAATAACTCACTCTCAGATTTAATTGGAAAAATTCTACACAATTAATCAGGTGCATCATGCATTAGGAATTACCACACAAAGTTTTGTACAAATTCATATTTGAATGCACACATTGTGTTGGAAGATACTGGACAATTATAACCACATAGACCCTCTGTAGACACTGTTATAAAGAGATGGCAAACATACACTGGGAAGTTAAGGGAACTATGGGGGACTGGAATGAAGTGGTGTTAAAACGGTTAACTTTCAGGAAGGTTTTGAAAACTGGGGGCAAGTTACAATGGGGTGTAGCCTGGAGTCTGAGGTTCAAGACTGGAAGGACAAACTGTTATAGCAGAGTGGAGAACGCAGTGGAGGAATTGGCTAGTTGCTGGGCTCTAATCCAAAGGTTCAAGTCAATATCCTGACAGCATCAGTTTCAACCTTACCATGGCAGTTTTTGGAGTTATGAATTCAATCTGAAATTGAATGCTTACAGTAACCATGAGACTCTTGAAAGTTGTTCTAAAAATCCGACTAGTTCACTAATTTTGGGAAGGAAATCTGCTTTCCAGATCCACAGCTATATAGCTGACTCTTAACTGAAATAGCCTGCCAAGTCATTAGCTTCACAGACAGTTAGGGACAGGCAACAAATGCTAACCCCCAAAAATAAGAAACAGGAGCAGCTGGAGAGCCAACGGCCTGCCCCCTGTTCTGTATGATTGTGTCTGATCTTGGGTTTCAACTCTACTTTCAACCCTATGATCCCTCCAGAGATCAGAACTCGTTCTCTTGCATCCTCAGATATATTCAATAATCGAGCATCTACAGCCTTCTGGGGCAGAGGCTTCCAAAGATTCACCACCCTCTGAGCAAAGCAATTTCAGCTTTACATGTTCAGTCCCTTATCCTGAGACCAGCCCTACGTTTTAGAGTCGCAAGTGCAAATTTTCAGTATATATCCTGTGTAGTCCCTTCGAAATCTTGTACATTTTCAGAGAATATGGGCCCAATTATGGGGAGGCGACTGCCGAGTGGTATTATCACTGAACTGTTAACCCAGAGACCCAGATAATGTTCTGGGGACCCGGGTTCGAATCCCGCCATGGCAGATTCTGGAATTTGAATTCAATAAATATCTGGAATAGGGTCTAATAATGACCACGAACCCATTGTCAATTGTCAGGAAAAACCAATCTGGTTCACTGATGTCCTTTAGCAAAGGAAACTGCCATCCTTACCTGGTCTGGCCTACATGTGACTCCAGACCCACAGCAATGTGGTTGGCTCTTAACTGCCCTCTGGGCAATTAGGAATGGGCAATAAATGCTGCCTAGCCAGCGACACCCTCATTCCATGAACCTCCTCACAGGTACTAAGTTAGCGGACTATTCATTGTACCACCTACAATACAAATCTATCCTTCTCTTAAATGTCACCAACAAACCAGCACACAGTGGTCCACAAGTGGTCTCACGAAGACTCCCCCCCATGCAATTGTAGTAAGACTTCTTTATTGCTGTATTCAAATGCCTTACAGTAAAGACCAACATGACGTCCCATAAAAGAATAAGTAAAAATATAATCTGGAGTGGGGAATCCAGACTTGTCATGCCAATGAAGAAGATTGCTCAATTGGAATGGGTGAGGAAGGATTTTAGAAGTCTTTGTAACCCAGGGATCCAGGGGAGCTGTTCAAATGAACCTTATCAAGACTGGGGGCGTGTGTCAATTAACTAACCCGTAGCAATTTGGGTAAATGTGAGGTTATTCACTTTGGAAGGCAAGTTACTATCTGATGGCTGTAAATTGGGAGAGGGGAGTGTGCAGTGGGATCTGGGTGTCCTTGTGCCCCGGTCGCTGAAGGTAAGCATGCAGGTACAGCAGGCAAATGGTACGTTGGCCTTTATTGCGAGAGGTTTCCAGTACAGGAGCAGGGATGTGTTGTTGCAGTTATATAGGGCCTTGGTGATGCCACACCTGGTGTATTGTGAGCAGTTTTGGTCTCCTTTTCTGAGGAAGGGTGTTCTTGCTCTCGAAGGAGTGCAGCGAAGGGTTACCAGGCTGATTCTGGGGCTGGTGGGTCTGACGTATGAGAAGAGAGTGACTAGGTTGGGATTGTTTTTGCTGGAGTTCAAGCGAATGAGGGGGGATCTAATAGAGACTTATAAAATTTTAACTGGACTGGACAGGGTAGATGCAGGGAGGATGTTCCCGATGGTGGATGTGTCCAGAACCAGGGGTCACAGTATGAGGATTTGGGGTAGACCATTTAGGGCAGAGATGAGGAGACACTTCTTCACCCAAAGTGTGGTGAGTCTGGAATTGATTATCACAGGAAGTAGTTGACTCCAAAACATTGAATGTATTCAAGAGGTGCCTAGATATAGCTCTTGGGGTGAATGGGATCAAAGGTTATGGAGAGAAAGCAGGATTAGGCTCTTGAGTTGGACGATGGTCCATGATATTGATGAATGGCGGAGCAGGCTCGAAGGGCCGAATGGCCTCCTCCTACTCCTATCTGCGACGTTTCTATGTTTCTATGTGATGGAATGTAGCGTTATAGGAGCCGGGTGCCTTTCAAATGGCATTGCTTTTCTGACCTCCTTTGAACTTTTAATTGCAGGTGTTGGCTCTCGACGAAGAATTTCTTTTCTTGTAGCTTCTTTATGCCGGCTCTGCTGATCAGCATCGTAAGTTTGATTCAAGTATCAATCCAGTCTGTTATTGTATTGAACCGAGTTTCCAATCTGAGCCTTTGGCGAGTGGGAGGTAGAGCGATGGGACAAAGGAGGGTGGAGAGAGGGATCGATGAGGGTCAATGGAGAGGGAGAAATGGAGACCAGCATAACTCAAAGCTTCTGCTGAGTTACATGTATCTACAACACTGCAGGCAATTTCCCCTGTAATGGCCATCAGCTCAGAACGATTTCATTGAACATGTATCTCAGACAGCAATTCAGGCTTTTGCCTCATCACATTCCATTGCAATCTTACAGCAAATATGTTAGTGCAGAAGTTCTGTTGACTGTGATGTTCCTTTACCTTAAATAGTTCAACACGACTGCCCAAAGTCAAAGGCAAGGCACATAAATAAAGAGTTTCCCAGTGTGCAAAAGAACTGTGCCCGACAGAGTTTGCTCAAATAGTCTTCCGAGGTCTGGTGACACATGAGGCAGAGAAAGCTTATGTCTGCTTCTGTGGCTGGCTTTTCTCTGAGTAGGTCACCAGTCTGTTACCAGTGAGCAGAGCTTGAGCTGGAGAGGATTCCATTGACATCAGACATGGCTGATCAGATCCCACTTCCTGCCAGAGACGTATCGGACGGACTCACAAGTTAGCGCTCAACCTCTCACTCGACTGATCCTCAACCTATCTGCGTTCCAAATGCACCTGCAGTGCACATCAAGTCCTGGAGTGAGATTCAAACCCACAGCTTCTGGCTCAGAGACACGTACGCTACCCACTGCACACCCTTTATATTGGTCACTTCCAAGAAATGCAATTTTTGCAAGATCGGCTGAATGCTCCACTCCTGAAACTCAGCATCAATGCACTGCAAGGAGTTCAAGTTTTCAATTTTGTTGGCTTCTCTTCCCCTTGAAGGTAGCAATTCTCACTGCAGTCATGTCCCATTGCTAGTGGGGTTCTCCTCCAGTGTATCGACTAAATGGCATTCGTTCCTTACCTCAGCTTGCATGTTGATTGCAGATGGATTATTCAATTGCATACCTAACCCTTAATTCCTCCTCATTCAATCTTTGGCCATCTTCACTTCTGTAAGGGGTTTGTCAGGTACTGATCTGTCCATGTATTCCCCTCTGAAACAGGGATGTCAAAACCCAACTGTAACATCCCATCACCTCCCAACTAAGATCAGCCAACTCAGTACATTTGGGGAATGACTCTAACATCTCCTGATGTTTATGAAGATTAGCGATTTACGGGATAAAATCACTGACCCTCCAATCGGACTATGGGATATCTTCTGGAAACATTTCTGAGTACTTTTCCGATGTTTAATATTATACGTTATCTTCATTCTTAATTGCAGATCAATTTTATCTTCCTTTGCAAAACATTAATGACGTTGAAAGAGAAGTTGTCAGATGTCATTTCAGAAAAGAAGACACTGGGAAAACAGAGGTAACTGGTTTAATCTGCATGCTATAACTTGTCCCTTCTGACCAAATGTCAATTTATATTTCCAAAGCGTCATGTGAGTTTTACAATTATTCATTGTCCTCTCCATTCTTCACACATATTAAGCTGATGTCCCTCTTGTGTTAGTGAGCAGCTGAACTACTGCTGAATAGTCCAACTCTGGAGCTCCAGATATTCGCTACTTGCCCATGTTTAGTGTTACATTGCAGCCTAGATTCCAAACTATCCAGGGCACTGTAGCTTTAATACAGTTACATAGCATCTTAGCATGTGGCATTCTGGTATAAAGGTAGCTATCTTGTCTCCAGTCACTCCTTCCTTGTAGTGTGTTCAGTCAGTCAGCTATGTGTGTGTAATGTACAGTAACATCAATTAGCACAGAACCCAGACCATGGCAATCTATCTTTGCATCTCCCAATAAGGATTCATCATCAAGGCATGGTTATACCCATTGGAACAAGTTAAAAAAACACTTAGATAAGTTCATGAATAGGAAAGGTTTGGAGGGATATGGGCCAGGAGCAGGCAGGTGGGACTAGTTTAGTTTGGGATTATGTTCAGCATGGACTGGTTGGACCGAAGGGTCTGATCCGTGCTGTATGACTCTACATGTTTATGCGTATGATATTGCATTTGTGAAAATAATTAGGTTTGTTAATGAAATTCAAGACACCTGTCTCAACTCTCTGTTTGTTATACAGGCTAACACATTAAAAATCCACAAACCCCATCACTCAGTGAAGTGTTGTCTTAGCTACTCCAGGACATTGGCATTTCAATGCAGCAGTGAGCAAGTGTTTTTGGGAAGAGCCATCCTCCCAAGGCCTGGTCTTCCCTGTCAGATATAACATCCCATGACGCTGCTTCAGAGAAAGGTGAAGAGTTCTCCCCAGGGTCCTGACTAATATTTATCCCTCCACCAATGTCACAACAGAAAGAAAGCAGGATGATCTGATTATTATTACACTGCTGTTTGCAGGACATTTCTGCGTGCAAATTGGCTGTCGATTCTCTGACAACAGTGTTGCTAGTCCAAAAAATATTTTATTTTTTAAAAAGTGCTGCAGGAGCTTCTAAGAATGTTAAAGGTGCTAAATAAACATAGGTTATTATTTGACTGTTCAGAACATAGGGAACAAGCAGCATCTGTTTAGAGTACGGCCATTCTATCCTTCGTAAGGTGTGGTGCCCAGGTCTCCTCCAAGTGGGGTCTAACCAGGGTGTTGCATAACTGCAATGTCCTTGCACTCTAGTCCTCTTGATATAAGGGACAGTATTCCATTAGCTTTCTGGATTATTTTCTGCACTTTTTCTCCGGCATTTTAAAGATTTATGCTCCTGAACCAACAAGTTTCTTTGGACAACCACTGAATTTAACTTCACACTGTCTAGAGAGTACCGTGATCTATCCTCTTCCTGTTCAAAGTGGATAGCTTCACACTCACTTACATTGAACTCCATCTGCCCCAGCTTTGCCCATTCACTTAGTCTATCGACATCCCCTGTAGCTTTATGCTATCACCTTTTTTTTTAAAGTTCACTCACAGGATGTTGGCGTTGCTGGCTGGACCAGCATTTATTGCCCATCCCTAATTGCCCAGAGGGCAGGTAAGAGTCAACCACATTCCTGTGGGTCTGGAGTCACATGCAGACCAGACTGGGTAAGGATGGCAAATTTCCTTCCCGAAAGGACATGAGTGAACCAGATTTTTTTTTTCCCCCCTGACAATCAGCAATGGATTCATGGTCATCATTAGACTCTTAATTTCAGAGTTAATTCCCCCATGGCAGGATTTGAACCCAGGTCCCCAGAACATTACCTGGGTCTCTGGATTAATAGTCTAGTGATAATACCACAAGGCCATCGCCTACCCAATCTACAATGCTAAGCCTCACTGGTTAATAAATGTCAATGCAATCATCCCACATGAACCGTAGGCAACTCACTAGGGCATTGGTAAACATATTGTAGCCAATGCTCCACATGAGCATGGCTAACAGCATCCTAGAAATAGCACACCCATAGCACCAAGGAACCATGCTCAATTCCACCCTCAGGTGACTTTCTGTCTGGAGTTTTCACATTCAGTCCTTGTCTACATAGGTCTCCTCCCACTGTCTAATGCTCTGTAGGTTAGGTGGATCTGCCAAAGGGAATGCAACATTGCAGGGATAGGGTGGTTCTTCAGAGGCTTGGTGTGGACTTGATGGGCCAAATGGCCTGCTTCCACACTGTAGGGATTCTATGAAAGACTGAGATATAGTATTTTAAGAAATGGCTAAAGATTCACTGTTTTAAGAGTCAATAAACTTTCCACCGTAAAATTAATTTCATTATCATTTTATTTATTCGTCAATGGCATGGCCAGGGTTTGTTCCCCATCACCAAATTGTTATAGCACAGAAGGAGGCCATACGGCCAGATGTCTCTGTACTGGCACTCTGAGTATTTTGGCTTAGAGCCTACTTTGCACCATGACTCTGCAAATTGTTTCTACTTAAATAATCAGTGAATGTCCTCCAGAATGCCCCATTAGAACTCTATTCAACCGCACTTCCATGCAGTTCAGTCTAAATCCAGACCACTGGATGTGTGAAAAAGTATTTTCTCATTTGCTTCTTTTGTAAAACTCTTTAAAACAGTGCTTTTTGGTTCTCGATCCATTGACAAATAGGCAGTTTAGCCGCTCTGTTCTAAAATTCTATGAAATCTCCCCTAAGCCTTCTCCTCTCCAAGGAAAACAGCCCTCAACCTCCATTATCTACTGTCATCACTGAAGTTTCTCGTCCCTGGAACCACCTTGTAAGCCTCCAATGCATTCTCTCCAATGCATTCACTTCCTTCCTAAAGTGTGGGGCTCAGAACTGTCCACCATATTCCAGCTGACCTCTAGCCTGTGTCCTATGTAGCTTGGTTGGTTAGATAGCTGGCCAATGAGATACTAACAGCATGGGTTCAATTCCTGCACTGGTTGAGATCATCATGAAGGTTCCTATTTCTAGGGTGGCACGGTGGCTCGGTGGTTAGCACTGCTGCCTCACAGTGCCAGTTCCACCCTTGGGCTGTGTGGAGTTTACACGTTCTCCTAGTGTCTACATGGGTTTCCTCCCACAGTCCAAAGATATGCAGGCTAGGTGGGTTAGCCATGGAAAATGCAGGGTTACAGAGATTGGGTGAGATGCTCTTCAGAGGATTGGTGTGGACTTGATGGGCTGAATGGTCTGCTTCCACACAGTAGGGATTCTATGATTCTCCCCTCACCTGCGGTATGGTGACTGTCAGGTTAAACCACCACCAGTTGTCTCTCTCCAAGAGGGAATGGGACGGTGGTGGCTTTTCTTTTACTTATGTAAGCTCAGCGTAACCTTCTTGCTGTTGTACTTCATGCCCCTATTTATGAAGCCTAGAATACCATATGTTTCATTAACAACTCTCTGTAACTGTCCTGCTACCTATCACGACTTGCGTACATAAATGCCCCCAGATGGTCCTGCTCCCACATATCCTTTAGAATAGTCCACCTTATTTAGTAATGTCTCTCCATGTTTATTATACCATCGTTAAGCACCTCACAATTCTCCACATTGAACACCATCTGCCACCTCTCCACCCACTCCACCAACTTGTCTATGCCCTTTGGAATTTCTACATTGTCTTCCTCACACTTTGCAATTCTTCCAAATTTTGTATCAGCTACAAACTTTGAAATTGTCTCCCGCACACCAAGATCTCGATTATTAATATGAATCAGGAAAAGCAGAGATCCCGATATTGACCTCTGGGGGAACTCTTCTACAAATCTTTCTACGGTCTGAAAAATATTCCCATAACCAATTTCATATCCATGTTGTTGTTTAGGTGAAGACTCCTCATTGTTGTGTGGCTCTAGATTGAATGCCTTTTAGAAACTCTTCTAGGGCCATTTCTGTCAATCACATTGCTGTGGGATTGGAGTCAAGTTAAGTGAGAATGCTAGATTTCCTTCCCTGAAGGGCATCAGCAGGTTGGATTTTTTGCAAATTGACAATGGTTTCATGATTGTTGGGGCAAGTTTTTAATTCCAGATATTTTGCATTGAATTGAGCTTAAATTCCACCATCTGCCACAGTGGGATTTGAACTCAGGTTCCCCCAAGCCTTAGCTTAGTCCTCTGGATTATTAGTCCACTGAAAGCTGAAGGTGCCACAGCCCCACTCTCTCATTAGAGAGAGATGACTGGTGTTGGTTTAATCTAAGGGTCACTACGCCTCAGGCTGGTTGGGGGGGGATGGGGGTGTGGGTTTGGGGAGGTTGAGAAGGCAGATCCTTCATGGTGACCTCAGCCAGTGCAGGAATTGAACCCACACCGTTGACATCACTCTGTGTCAGAGACCAGCCTTCCCAGCTAACCAACCCCAAGTCTACTGTACCACTATTGCCACACACCAAGAGCCAGCGTGTTACTAATGTTAGCATTAAGCGCTCTTTTGCCATTTGGTCTATCACTATTTCTGAATAATCTGATTATTGATTTTTTTGTTTTACAGAGTGTTTACAATGACAGCCTTTGGTCAATTAGCCATCCTGGGCTGTACGTGGATGTTTGGAGGGTTTTACATTCAGAATGCAACCATTCCAATGATGTACATCTTTACCATATTAAACAGCTTCCAGGGAATGTACATCTTCATCACGCATTGCCTGATGTATAAGAAGGTTAGCACTCCTTCCTTTTGTTAATGTGGTCTTTCTCCAGAACTCTGGTTTCATCTGCGTCTGCGAAGCCTTCCTGAAGAAACTGTTTTTTCCCAGAGTAAATCTTACTACCCATCTTTACTTTTGGGATACTGCATTTAATTCTGGTCTCCCTGCTACAGGAAAGATGTTGTGAAACATGAAAAGATTTACAAGGATGTTGCCAGGATTGGGGGGTTTGAGCTATAGGAAGAGGCTGAATAGGCTGGGGCTATTTTCCCTGGAGCATCAGAGGCTGAGGGGGTGACTTTATAGAGGTTTATAAAATCATGAGCGGCATGGATAGGGTAAATAGACAAAGTCTTTTCCTCAGGGTACGGGATTCAAAACTAGAGGGGCATAGGTTTAAGATGAGAGGGGAAAGATTTAAAAGGGACCTAAGGGGCAACTTTTTCACGCAGAGGGTGGTGTGTGTATGGAATGAGCTGCCAGAAGAAGTAGTGAAGGCTGGTACAATTACAACATTTAAAAGGCATCTGGTTAGGTGCATGAATAGGAAGGGTTTAGAGGTATATGGGCCAAATGCTGGCAAATGGGACTAGATTAATTTATCTGGTTGGCATGCAAGTGTTGGACTGAAGGGTCTGTTTCTATATGACTTCTGGAACTTAACAATAACCTTCAAGGTTTTCAGTCATTGATAAATCCAGCAATGGATTCAAGAGAAATATTGTTACTCAGGGAATGATGCAAATAGGGATTCATTACCTTGGAATCCACATGAGTGAATAAAGAGATCCACACATTGAAAAGCTGGATAAGTGCCTGTGGCTTAAAAGGGTTAGACCAAAGAGGTTCATGTGGAGTAGAAACACCGGTATAGAGTGGGTGCAATGTTTCTCTGCTATTCTAGATAATTCTACATTGTACATATGTTGTTCACTCATATACTGCGGATGCTGGAAATCTGAAATAAACTCTGAGAGTGCTGGAGAAACTCAGCAGATCTGGCAGCATCTGTGGAGAGACGATCACAGGTTTTAGTTCTTCAGAACTGGGCTCAAAATGTTAACTCTGCTTTCTCTGTCTACAGGTGCTGGCAGACCTGCTGAGTTTCTCCAGCATTGTCTGTGTTTGTTTTTACATTGTGTTAGAAGCATCCTTTGCCTGCGGGAATGCTGGTGTGATGGTAGTGTTCCCTAGACCTGTATTCCTATAGCCCAGGCTAATGTATTGTGCATGTGAGTTCACATCCTGTCATGTCAACCATTGGAACTTAAATTCAATTGATCAATCTAGACCATGATGCTAAGCTGTTGGCTATCATTAAAAATCTATCTCGTGACCTATCACAACAGAGCTGACTTTTAACTGCCCTCCGAAATGGCCAAGCAAATTGGCGATGTCAGTGATCCCTAGGAGCAGGAATAGGCCATCTGGCCCCTTGACCCTGCTCCGCCATTCAATAAGGTCGTGGCTGATCTTTTCATGGACTCAGCTCCACTTACCCACCCTCTCACCATGACCTTAATTCCTTTATTGTTCATAAATCTATCTATCTTCTCCTTAAAAACATTTGATGAGGTAGCCTCAACTGCTTCACTGGGCAGGAAATTCCACAGATTCACACAATCCTTTCGGTGAAGAAGTTCCTCCTCAACTCAGTCCTAAACCTGCTCCCCCCCCCCCACTTATTTTGAGGCGATGCCCCCTCGTTCTAGTTTCACCCGCCAGTGGAAACAACCTCCCAGCTTCTATCTCATCGAATCCCTTCGTAATTTTATATGTTTCTAGAAGATGCCCCTCTCATTCTTCTAAATTCCAATGAGTACAGTCCCAGGCTACTCAATCTCTCCTCGTAAGCCAACCCTCTCAACTGAAAGAATGAAGGAAATGGGAATGATCTAAATTTCATTCCTTGTTAGTATTGAGTCAGTATAAAGACTGAAGGGCTGAAGGGCCTGTACTGTGCTGTACTGTTCTACATTCTATGCTCTATTAGTCACCTTCAGACAGTGGGCAGATATGTCCAGCAGAGGGCACTAGATCAGAAGCAGAATCCCCTTTGAGCTTCTCTCCATTGACCAACATTGAGATCAGATACTTTAATGCAAACTGACAGACAGATGTGTAACCTCCCCAGTATGCCTATGTCACTGAATAAACATGTTGAGATCCTGCAAAGAAACTACTTCATAAGGGAGATTGCATCTGGAGTAGTGGTTAGCACTGCTGCCTCGCAGACCCAGGTTCAATCCCACCCTCAGGCAACTGTCTGTGTGGAGTTTGTACATTCTCCCTGTGTCTGCGTGGGTTTCCTCCAGTCCAAAGATGTGTAGGTTAGGTGGATTGGCCCCATTGTGTCTACAGTGGGATGCTCTTCAGAGGGTTGGTGCAGGCTGAATGGCCTGTTTCCACACTGCAGGGATTCTATGATTCTGTCCAATCCCAGTGGCTTCCTGTGATAAACCAACTGAAATGTAGTTTGTTCATGTTTTTCATCTCTCATATCCATCTACTTGTATAAACCTGTTTGTCTTTGCTTTTTATAGGTAAGAGACATGTACATTCGGTGCTTTAGGAAGTGTTTGAGGAGACCATATGTATGGACACCCCTTTCCACCTCCAGCTTAAAGACATCCAACCAGGTAAGATGCAAATACAACTCGTGATCAGTCAGGGGAATCCAGGGTTCCAGGGAAAGGACAGGAAAGAGGGTGTGAGCTGTGTCAGATCAGCCATGATCCTATTGAATGGTGGAGCAGACTCGAAGGGCCAACAGCTTACTCCTGTTCCTATTTCTTATGGTCTTATAGTCAAATTCTTCTATCAAATCATGAATAGGAAAAGTTGAGAGGGATATGGGCCAAACACAGGCAAAAGGAATTACTTCAGTTTAGGAAACCTGGCAGGCATGGACGAGTTGGGCCGAAGGGCCTGTTTCCATGCCATATGAAGTATCTATGACTGTATAAATCCTTGCCATCAATGTCTACTATACCATCGAATAGAACTTGTGTGAAACACTAGGATGTCCTGCCTTCACATTTCCATAAATATAGCCAACATTTCCAATGTAACCTATCCAAGATTGAAATCAGACACTGGTACACTGCTGTATCATATTTGACAGCAAGATCCCAGTCATTCTGTAAATAACACTCGCAACAAAATCACACCTTACTCAAAAAAGACACTAGAATTTCACACTTATAGTTGTTTGATGTTTCTATTTTGGTGTCAGCCTTAAATCCATCCATAGCACTCAATGCTAGAAGAAGGGGGCACAGTTTAAAGATAGTGGAACTCCTGTTTAACAGGGACCCTTTGGTCCAATTCGTCTCTGCCAAACAGAAATCCTAAATTAATTTTGTCCCATTTGCCAGCATTTGGCGCATATCTCTCTGAACCCTTCCCATTCATGTACCCATCCAGATGCCTTTTAAATGTTGTAATTGTACCAGCTTCCACCGCTTCCTCTGACAGCTCATTCCATACACACACCATCCTCTGTGTGAAAAAGTTGCCCCTTAGGTTCCTTTTAAATCTTTCCCCTCCCTTCACCTTAAACCTATGCCCTCTAGTTTTGGACTCCCCTACCCTGGGGAAAAAGACTTTGACTATTTACCCTATCCATGCCCCTCATGATTTTATAAATCTCTATAAGGTCAACCTTCAGCCTCCGATGCTCCAGGGAAAATAGCCCCAGCCTATTCAGCCTCTCCCTGTAGCTCAAAACTTCCAACCGTGGCAACATCCTTGTCAATGTTTTTTGCACCCTTTCAAGTTTAACAGCATCTTTCCTATATCAGGGAGACCTTAATTGAATGCAGTATTCCAAAAGTAGTCTAACCAATGTCCTGTACAGCTGCAACATGATACCCCAACTCCTACACTCAATGCATTGACCAATAAAGGCAAGTGTACCTTCTTCACCACCATGTCTACTTGTGACTCCACCTTCAGGAATTATGAACCTGCACTCTAAGGTCTCTTTGTTCAGCAACACTCCCCAGGACATTATTATTAAGCGTATCCATTGAGGAATAAATATTAGTCACCAGGAAGGACACGCCCTTTCTTCATTGAATAGCGGACATGGGGTCACTTACATCCACCCAAGAGCGGATGAGCTTTGGTTCCAAACTTCACCCAAACAATAACACCTCAGACAGTGTGGCACTCCCACAGTACCGCACTGGGGAGCATCAGCTTAGCTTTCAGCGTACTAGTCTCAGAAAGCTGGGTTTAAAAATCACAGCTTTCTGATTCAGAGGCAGAGGTGAGTATCACTGAGACACAACAGACAGTTCTAACCACTTTGGTTAGAACAAAAGCCATCACCTCAAGAACTTCCTTTGCCTAACTCATTGTTTCTATCTTTCCTCTCTAAGGGGCGGAGAAGCGTCCAGGAGACAGAATCGACGTCTGGGGCAGTTCAGTGACATAGTTGTGAACATATTGGGCTGTAACCTCTCGCCATACCTCAGTTAATGTGGCTTCAAGTTTTACCACTTGCTGCAACAAACTCATCAAGCCCTGGACATCCTTGTTTATACCAGACCAGGGCTGCACGGGGTCACTTTCTCTCTCTATTGTTATATCACACTGCTCATTCCCAAACACTGGAAATCCCAAAAATGGGTAACTATCGTGGGGGGATATAACACGGGACTAGCTGTCAATATGAATTCTCCCTGGTTTATCTAAAATACATTCGTTGCTTAACTAATATCTAAAATCAGATTTAGTTTATTGTCGTTTTAGGGAGCTTGTTGTGCACAAATTGGTTATTGTATTTCCTTCATTCCATTGGTGACTGTACTTTCAAAAGTACTTTATAGGCTGCGAAGCATTCTGGGGCATCGCTAGACTAGCAAACGGACCATGTCAATGCAACTTCTTTCTTTTAATGAATTTTTAAAATTGTCAACATCTCTACTGCACTAGAATCTGTAACAAATAGCTGTGATTTGCCTCCTTTTGTTTCCTTTTTTTTAAATGATATTTTCACAGTGGAGATGCTAGTTTTTGAGATCAGTAGGCACAGGAGGGATATGAAGGTAAAGAATTTAAGTGGTACGTAAAACTCCCAGGGTTATGTCTCTGATATTTGTCTCTATATTATATGTCTCTGATATGTCTTCTTCATTTCTGAAGGAGGGTCTAGGCCCGAAACGTCAGCCTTCCTGCTCCTCTGATGCTGCTTGTCCTGCTGTGTTCATCCAGCTCTACACCTTGTCATCTAGGGTTGTGTCTCTGTTGCTGATAACTCAGATTCAGGCTGGACACTGAAGGACACATAATTCTCTCATACAATGACTGCTAACCCTCGATCCAGATAGCATGAGTTCAAGCCCTGCCATGGCATGTTTGAGAATTTGAATTCGGTTAAGAAAAATGGAATGTCCACAAAAGTGACAGAAAGTTGTTAACTTGTCATAAAACCCCAACTAGTCCATTGAAGGCTTCCTGTCCCAATCCTATCTGTACACAAATTCAGAAAACTAACAGCGGGTGGTATTGAATAGTCCATCAACATCTTCTTCAGACCAGCTGGACGTGGACAATGAATTTCCTAAAGATGTTCAAATCCAAGTTCTTTATTCTAGCACTTGCCCGGCTGAGTGCAGCAGTACCAATGCTCAGAAATCTCGACACCATCTGGGACAAAGCAACCCGCTCGCTCAGCACCCCATCCACCACCTTCAATAACCACTCCCTCCACCACTGACGCTCAGTAGTAGCAGTGTGTACCATCTACAGGATATACTGCAGCAACTCACCTTCCAAACCTAGTCACCACTTCCACCTAGAAAGGCAAAGGCAGCAGACACATGGGAGCACCATCCCCTGTATGATCCCCTACGAGCCACTCACCATCCCGACTTGGAAATATATCGCCGCTCCTTCACTGTTGCTGGGTCAATATCCCGGGATTCCCTCCCTAAGGGCATTGTGGGTCGACCCACAGCAGATGGACTGGAGCTACCACCTTATTGAGGGTGATTAAATGCTGGCCCAGCCGCGATGCCTACATCCTGTGAACAAATATATAAAGAAAGGCTCATGTGGACAGTAAGTGTTACTGGAACTAGTATTTCCTTGTAATTCATCCAAACAGCCAGACTTCCTGAATAGGCTGATAGAGGATCAGCACTACGAACTATTTATCTCTCCAGTCTGCTGCGCCATTAAATTTGATCTTAGGTGACTGGCAGTCCAACTCCATTTACCCATATGGATTCTGTAACGCTTCCTACTCGCTTTGTCACTAAAAAGTGTTTCAAAGCTGGTACCTAACCCTTTCTTCAAGTGACAGTCACATTTCTGACATTCGTAATCACATATCTGCGATAAGTGTTCAGGATCTGACCACACTATCATTTCTCTCCAGAACTGAGAACTGCTTCAAAGTTTCCTGTTGATCTTTACATAGAGGACACAAGAGAAGGGCCAAACAGAAGAGACATGGAAAGGGAGGGAAGGGAGGGTGGAGTCGTTCAAGTGAATCATTGTTCCTTGAAGCGGCTTGATTCATTTATCTATTAGCATCTGAAGTTAGAAAAGTGATGCATAGTTTGACACCCGAGGCTAAGGGAGAAAAGAAATGGGGCGAGACTAAAATGATGGAAAACGGAACAAATTCGAAAAGCATGGAAAATATTAGACAATTCTAAATGCTTACAAAAGATACTTCTATCTATTAGCAATGGCAAGGAAATTGAAAAGGAAACTTGATTTTGTAAATATGAAAGAATCTGGTACTTGTCAAGTAAGATTAAATATTGGTAAGAATATATATTTGTATGATAGAAGATTCTCTATTAAGGTATTAACTGTTATTTCACCGAAATGCTGATATAAGCTGTGCCTCTGGAGTGGAATAAATATAGATTTCAATCTAAATGTTGTGTAATTGTTCTATAATACACAAACGTTTACAATTTCAACACATTGCATAACTATATAACATGCAGATATATTGCATGACCATCAAACATTGTGTTAGAATTTAATATCACGAGGTATTGCAGCTCTGTCTTTTATATGGCTGCATGTACATTTAATTATTACACATCTATCATGCACGTTATCATACAATAAATGACATTTATCAACATCATGCAATAAGAAGTTATCACATAGACGTATATATGGAAGTTACATCACAGATTATTATGCAAGCGGGAATAAATTGTGCCCAAATTTCACTGTGAACACAGCGGCGAAATATACCCAAAAGCATGTCTTGGACATGAATTCTTCTTTATCGTCATGGTCGTTTGAAACTGGTGTGAAACCAGGGGGACCACCAAGCAACGAACACCAGTGATATCATCAATCAGGGTGAATAACCATTCACATTGAAGAATTCTCACAGACAGCAAACCAGTTGGCAAAACACTCTAATTTTTTTAAAAAACAAAATGTCACTTTTGGTCAAATTTTTTACAGAATGAAGTGGACGTTGGGACAAAACCATATAAACCATGAAGTAGAAACTGAACTATCGTTCTAACAAGGTTTTGTTTAAAATAAGGACTTCTTTATCACAATAGAAAAGCTGGTATCCCACAGTGTATAAAATTAGTTTTGCAGGTGCCAGGGCTAGCTGTGCAGAAGTAACTATGAACCTGATTCTCTCACGGCAACGGGCTCTAATTTCAGAGGCCTCTTGTGACGCAGTGGTAATGTCCCTACCCCTAGACTAGCAGGCCCGGGTTCAAGTGACACCTCAACAGGGTGGTGAGAAAATAGGGGTTAAAAACCAAACGACATATCGATCAATAAGGTGTAAATTATAAGTTTTGTGATGCATTGAACACTGTTACCATGGTAAAAAGCGAAAGAACTGTGGCATGATGTAAATCAGAAACAAAAAAATAGACGTTGCTGGAAAAGCACAGCAGCATCTGTGGAGAGAAATCAGAGTTAACGTTTCAGGTCGAGTGACCCTTCCTCAGAACTGATGGTGCTAGGAAAATGTTGTTTTACATGCAAAAGATAGGGTGGGGGGAGGGGATCAGGAGTAAACAAGAGGTGGGTTTAGAGTTGTCGCGGTAACACTTTCCAGTTCAAAGATTTCTAATTGCTTGTATTGAACCCCAGCAACATCTGCAGAATGACAACAACTTTTCAATTTCTGCGCACGGGAGGTCTCTGAAAATTTCCACTAGATGTAAAAGAGTCACGAGGATAAAGGCTGATGGTTTCCATCAGGCAGAGACTTTCTGTCTGCTTACCCCTCTCTCCCCCCCTTATAGGGTCATCGTTTTGAGAGGGTTTAGGGACTAGGCTGTGGGACTGAGGTGCAGAGACAACCACGTTTCCTTCAGAAAGAGAACATTTAGGGCCGCACAATATGAAGAACTTGAGGCACAACCTGTGGAGGGGGAAGTTTGCTCGAGAGGAATGGGGTAAAAGTGACACGAATGATGACATTTTTTTTGCAGGAAGAGCTTCAGTTCTGGAGTGCGGTACGCTGCCCGAGAGTGTGGTGGAGTCAGGTTCAATCTAGGCACTCAAAAGGAAGCCTCGCTGTGATTTGAGAAGGATTGATGGTTGGCAATGAGTGAACACTCATTCAGAAGGCTAACGCAGCCACAATGAGCCAAATGGCCTCCTTCCACACTGGGTTAATTTTGTGATTATCCCTGTATATGACGATATATTATTTTCCTGCCTGAGGAAAACCCTCAGTCTTTATCCTCATGTCCTCCTCTCCCTCTGGCACAAAATCCTGGAAACATAAATGACTCATCACAGAAGGGCACTTTATTTCTTTTAAGTATTTTCACAAAAAAAGAAGCTTTTTGCCATAGCTATTTCAATGCCTGAACTACCCTGTCACCATCCAACAACGACAGCCTCTGCCTCTCACCCTCACATTGGATTATCACTGACTCACATTCGCAAGGGAGTTACAGAGTCATAGAGGTTTACAGCACGGAAGCAGGCCCTTCAGCCCAACTTATCCATGCCGCCCACATTTCACAATTAATCTAGTCCCATTTGCTACGCTTTTAGACCTGTAGAATGATAATTTTAAAAAAAATATCACTGCAACCAAAACCATGAAAATCGAGAGAAAAAAAAAATCTTTCCTGGAAGACCAGTCATGATCTCATCGAATGGTAGGACAGATTTGAGGGGCTGAATGGCCCACTCCTGTTCATTTATTCCCATGTGATAGTGAAGTCGAGATTTTTCTTCCCTTCAGTTGGTTTGTTCCAGGGCGAGGAGAGTTGAAAATGGACCAAGGGCATCGCATTTGCCTCTCTTGGTCCAATCTGATGGACTGTAGTGTTAGTTTCCACTTGATGAGACACCATGTGGGTGAGGTGCCTTTTGAACATGCATGGCTGGGCTCCCTGATCTATCAATGGATCTAAAGCCTGAATGCTTCACCATTAAATCAAACCATCAGAAAGAGGAGCCTGGGATAGAAGAGGTCCAACAAGCTTGAAGCTTGAAGCTACTGAGCTTGGATTCCAATAGGCAAGACAGACGTCGAGTGTACTTCTCTCTCCCACATAGGAACCTTTGGCCCTCTCTTGTCTTGGGCCACTTCTCATCAGTCCCTGACTGTGATCCCGGACAGAGTGTTTACTTTGGCATCTTGGGGAAGCTGATCAGTCTCCTGTTGCCTGACCCAAACCATCAGGGATTTGCCCCACTCCCACCGCTTTCGCCCACTCCCCCACCCCCCTACTGGCCATTCAGGCCGTGCTGACAAAATCAGGCCATAACAACAGGCCCCTGTCTGCCTTTTACAGGCAAATCTCTGACATCGCTGCATTCCATCCCGGCCATTAACACCGAGCCTAAAACTCTTTGTCTCTCTTTCTCTCTCTCTCCATCTTTCTCTGCAATCTTTCTTTACCTGTTGACTCTTAAGGGGCTAGATGCTCCCCCATCAGTGGGTTTCAAGGTAGGTACGTGGCTGATGCAGGGGGCTAGTATAATATAGCTAGCGGCCTGCGCACTTGTCCCCAATCTGTGTCCCACTTTCTGGTGGAATGGGCAAGGTCTGTAACCAACTGTCCACACCTCACCCTATGCCCTTCAGTATTAAGCTCATGCCTAGGGATGGCGTAGCCCATGCAAGTAGCCTGTAGCTACATGGTTTGGAGCTGGGCTAGGGAGGGCATGACAAGTCTGTCTGGTGAGTCAAGTTCCTCATGAGGAACGTCCTTCCTGGGTTTACCCAGTCTAGTCCTGTTAGAATGTTGTAGGTTTCTACCAAGAAAACCACCCACCCTCCCTCAGTATTGTAAACTCCAGTGAATACAATCCTATCAATCTGGTTTCTCTTCATTAGTCAGTCCTGCCATCCCAGGTATCAGGAAGATTAAAGATTTCTTCCATTTGCACAACGTCCTGTCACAACTCAATGCCATCTCAAAGTGCTTGCCATCAGTGAATTACTTCTGAATTACAGTCACTGCTGTAATGAAAGAAACTGTACAGAGAATGTGAACACAGCAAGATCCCACAGCCATGTTCTAATGGCCAGGCGACCGTGAGAGCTGGTTGAGAAGTAAGTATCATCCAGGACACCAGGGAGATTGTGCTCGCTCTTCTTCAGAAGAGTTGGAGAATTGGATCTTTTCTGTTCATACATCAGCAGACCTAGTTCAGTCTGTAAGAGGCTCTGACCTCTCAGAACTCACTCAGTGATGACCCCCCTCCCAGAGATTCAGGTTGTGTCTTGTCGTTCGGGTCATTGGAATTGAATTTGAACCTACACCTTAGGAGCTTACAGTGCTGTCCACTTCGCCATGGCTGTCCTTTACCGACAACGGAATCAACACACTTTGGATTCTTCTTAAATTTTTTTGCGCGCCTATTTCATTTTCCGTAGTTCGTCTGACTAAGACTGATCATTCTATCATTGAAATGCATGTCCTTATTGTGGCTGTGTCTGTGTGTCATTCTTTGATTGGTAACACCCTTCTTACATTACTCTCTAGACTACTTGGGAGTTTATATGTTCTTATGAGATACCCTGTGCTCACTCCCCACCCCCACCATCATTCTTCTAAATTCAGCCCTGCCATCCCAGGAATCAGTCTGGTACACCTTTGTTGCTCTCAATGCATAGCCATAAACTCCTTCCTCAGATACAGAGACCAAAACTGCACACAATACTCTAGATGCGGTCCCAGCAAGGCCCTGTACAGTTGCAGCAAGAACTTAGTTCCAAAACTGGATAAATATGGATGCTGAACATCTGAAATAATATAACAGAAGGTGCTGGGAATATTATTATTCCAAAATCCACCTCTCTTCAAAACTTTTAAAAATTTCAAACCCTGCATTTACCAGGTATGTGGCTACGTGTACGGATGATCCTTCCACAATGCGCATGCAAATTGTGGGAACATGTTCCCAAACACCCACTTCTTATATACAATAATCCCATTCCTGACAATGGATTGGTACAGTCTCTACAGTGTAGGCAAAGGAAGGATGTATCCTCTGCCAAGTAGCTAAGGAGAGAGGGTCACAACCTAAAATCACGGCATACAGTCTCAGAATAAGGGGCTAGGACCATTCAGGACTTAGATAAAGAGGAACTTCTTCACTCAGAGGGTAATAAATCTTTGGTATTGTCTACCCCAGAGGGTTGTGGAGGATCAGTCGTTTGGCATGTTCAAAACAGCGATGGATAGATTTCTAGATATTAAAAACATCAAAGGATATTGGGGGGAGGGTGGGAAAATAATGTTGAAGTGGAATATCCACCATGATCTCATCAAATGGCCAAGCAGGCTTGAGGGGCCAAATGGCCTGGTGCTGCTCCGACAATGTACAATTTCTCCCCCATTTTGTCGGTGCCATCTTCAATTGGTCAGTTCCACATCCTCAATCAGTCCATCACCACACAGCAACAGGCTCTCATTCTGTTCAATCATTAGTGCGCGCGCGCGCACACACACACTCACACACACACATACATACACACAGACACACACACACACACACACACAC